>NC_057796.1:448780348-449072564 GCF_018294505.1 Triticum aestivum
GGCGCTAAAAAAAGGCCCCAGCCACACCCCCAAAATGTTGTTTTGTGTCGGATTTAGACAAAAATAGCCCCGACGACCTGAGGCCAAACCCAGCCCATCGGGGGGCACTTGCCGGCGTTATTTCTTGCATGGCCAAACCCCACAGGTCAGCCTCTAGCCATTGTCTCTCCTCCTTTTTCTGCTAGCCCCACCCGTGCATGCAAAAAAGAATCTCTCCTCTCTCCCCCTCCCGCCGCATCTCCTGCTCCTCGCTCTGGCCGAGCTCGCCGCCCTGCCTCCTCGCCGCCCCGCCCCGCCTCGGCAGCGGCAGCGGCACAAGCAGCAACAGTGGTGGCGGCAACAAGCAGCTGAGCCGCGCGCGAGAGGCAGCGCCGGAAGGGCGTGGGCGGCTGGGTGCGTGCGCTGGCCGCAACCAGGCAGCGGCAGCGGCCATATCGGGCGGGGGCAGCAGCATCTGCCGCCGACGGCCGGTGCGTGCGTGCACGCGCGGGGCGACAGCAGCAGAGGGCGGCCACGGCCAGGCCGTGGCAGGGGCACACATGGGCCACTGAAGGGCGCAGCCACGGCGCAAGGCACTGGCGCGGTCAACGGTACGCGGGCGCGAGCAGCTACAGCGCGGGGCCAGCGGAGGCGCTACGGGCAGGCGGGTGTGCGCACGCGAGGCAGGGGGCGCGACGAGGTGCGGCATGGACGCGCTGCTGGAAGGCGACGCGTTCGGCGGCCCCGCCGCTGAGCTGCTGTGGCTCGGACAGAAGATGGCCGAGTGCGGCGCCGCAGCTTCTCGTCGGGGGCGTCTATTGCCGTGGCCTCATGCTGCTCGAGCTCGACGTCCATGGAGCTCGGGGCGAGGCCGGGCCGGCCGTGGCTTGGGCGGGCGAGGGCGCGGGCTCGTTGTCTCCTTCCTCGCTTGGGGATGGACACGGCTGGAAAAAAAATTATCCCCAGGCCAAAAATTTCACCGGCAGCCCCTCAAGCGGCGAAAAAAATGCCTCCTGGGCGCTCAGCGGCTGGAGATGCTCCAACCATTCGCTACCGCACACTATTTTTCATGCAAGCTCATAGCCCTTCCATTTCTGTTTTCCAGTTAGGAAAACTACTGCATTTATATTACAAAAAAATGCAGAGACTTCTACTTCCATGAAGGTTTTGAAACGTCTGCTTCGAGAAGGTTTGAAAAAGAGATATCTTTGAAAAATAGTACGAAGCCCCGAAAAGTCCGAGAAGGGGGAATGTGCCCGTGCCGCTTCGGGTCAAACATGCCGTCGCCGCCGCCCCGGCTGGAATCCAAACCCCTCGCCCTCGCCCTCGGGTCCGGCCAACCCACAAACGCCCACAAAACTCCGCACCAGCTCGCACACGCAGGCCTCACCCCGCCCCACCACCACCTTCCCCCACACGGCAGACGGACAGCTTAGCGCCGCGCCGAGCCAGCGAAGCAGCAGCAGCCCAGCCGCAGCCGCCGCGCCGGCACAGCACAATCCTTCCCTCCCTCCCTCGCGCTAGCTAGCTAGCTAGCTAATCACCCACTAAATACTCGCTCGCTCCGCCCCCGGCCTCCCCTCGCCTCGCCTGCGCCCCATTCCGTTCCGCCCGCGCTTTAACCCGCTATTGATTGATTGATTAATTAATTAACGGAGCCCACTTGCGCTGCTCTAATTCCGCCAGCAGCAGGAGCAGCGGCAGGAGGAGGATCTCCAGCCAGCGGGGATTGGATCGGGCGGCGGTCGATGCCGGCTGGCGGGGCATGGCGGGGCGCCGAGCGATGAGGCCGGCCGCGTCCACGGGAGGCGGCATGCGGGGGCTCGCCGCCGCGGCGCGCTCCTCGCCCGCGCTCTCCTTCCTGCTCGCCGCGGCCGCGGCCGCCGCGCTCGTCGGGGGCGCCTACTTCTGGGTGGTGGTCGCCTCGTTCCGCCTCCCCGAGCCCGGGGCCCTCGGGTGCCGGCCCGACGGCGAGGGCTCCTGGGCCATCGGGGTCTTCTACGGCAGCAGCCCCTTCCACCTCCGCCCCATCGAGCTGGTGAGGAGCCTCGAGCTTCGCTTCAAGGCTGTGTGTGGGTTTTGACTTTCGGGGAGGCGCTGGGGTGCTCACCGCTGTTTTGATTTGGTTCGCGCAGGAAGGGAAGAGCAGCGCCAACGGCTCCGCGTGGCCGGTGGCCAACCCCGTCCTCACCTGCGCCTCCGCCACCGACGCCGGCTACCCCAGCAACTTCGTCGCCGACCCCTTCCTCTACCTGCAGGTACGGTCCGTCATCTCTGCGGAATTGCGCTCTATTCATGTGTACCACATGTACGGGCATCTCGCGAAATTTGCGGCGTCAGGGCTGCAAATCCTTGAGCTGCTAAACAAGCGAAATTCAGGCTGGCTGGGCCGATTTTGGTGGCGGTTGCGGTGTTTCTGAATTCAGCTCCTCTGCAAGGGCTTGCGGTTCAGATGCTTAGGACAGGATTTGGGAGTGCGATGCCCAGCTGGGTAGCTGGATATGGTGTTCTGACGGTGTATTATTAGTATGTGAAAGACATTGATGGTATGAACTGTTCTAGTCGGGGATGCAAAATTAACTACTAAGCCTGGTGCGTACTGAATTGCCGGTGCATCATGAACAATTTGACTTGATAACTTTACTTGGGGAGGACTGCAACCTTGTTTATACTGAAAAACATGTCTCCATGGCATAATTGAAAACTTCAGCTATTAATCCTATAATTTGGTTGTAAAACAGACTAACTACCACTGGAACATGCTTGCATGAAAAAGAATTGGTGCGATTCTGAAATGTATTTTTTAGGAAATGTAGCTTCTGAAATGCTGCTGATTTGGTTGATGGTTTCAGACTGTCATGCACCAAAGTACCAAACAAAAGCACATCGTTAGCGTACTTGTCCACTGCATGACAACATAAGTGGATTTGCCAATAAAATAGTTTTTATAAGGCCCAGAAACACATTTGAGGATATTTATTCGTACAATTATCTGTTTTAGATGATATTTATGTTACACTTCATACAAGACATCTAAATCATGTTTCTTACTAATATTTTTTATTAGTCTAGAAATGCAATTTTCATGGATTATATGCTTGGACTTATATTTATGTTTTTTTATCAGTCTTGAGTTGAGAAAGCACTTCATGCGATGTGCCTTCTGCATTCTTTTCTACTTATCATAATATGTTCTCCGTTGATATTTTCTGGAATTCTCAACCTGATATTACTTCTTATTTGTCTCTCAGGGCGACACACTGTTTCTTTTCTTTGAAACAAAAACAACTTCCTCAATGCATGGTGATATTGGTGTTGCAAGAAGCTTCGATCAAGGTGCAACATGGGAGTTTCTTGGTATTGCTCTAGATGAGGCATGGCACCTGTCCTACCCTTTTGTGTTCAAATACGAGAATGAGGTATATTTTTCACTCTGTATCTGTTGAGAACTAAGTGGCTATTTCTGGAGATGTCGAGGCACTAACTTCCTCTTTTTTCAGATTTATATGATGCCAGAGGGGAACAAAAAGAAGGAGCTTCGACTTTATCGTGCTACTAAATTTCCGCTTGAGTGGACATTGGAGAAGGTGCTCATCAACAAACCACTTATTGACGCCTCATTAGTCCAATATGAGGATAACTGGTGGCTCTTTGCCTCGGATTTTACACGGTATGGAACTGAGAAGAATGCAGAGCTTGAGATTTGGTACAGTAGCTCTCCTCTTGGTCCTTGGAAAGAGCACAGGCAGAACCCTATTTACAAAGCTGACAAAAGTTTGGGAGCTCGAAATGGTGGAAGGCTCTTCATGTTTGAAGGGTCGTTGTATCGTCCAGGTCAGGATTGCAGTGGAACCTATGGGCGGAAGATTAAGTTGTACAAAGTTGAAAAGCTAAGCAAGGAAGAATACAAAGAGGTGCCAGTAGAACTTGGGATTGAAGAGCCAAAGAAGGGGAGAAATGCCTGGAATGGTATGAGGTACCATCACTTGGACGCGCAGCAACTTGAGTCAGGTAGATGGATAGCTGTAATGGATGGTGATCGTGTTCCTTCAGGCGATTCAACACGAAGGTCTATCTCTGGTTACCTGGGTTTTTTGCTAGCCATAGTTCTGGTCACTTTTGTGGGTTTTGTGAAAGGTGCAATCAATTGCTACATCCCTCCGAGTTTCTGGGCTGCCCCGGCAAGGAGAAATGAATTGTCCCGTATCTTGCCTGTCTACCGCTTCAACCAGAAAGTCCGCAGATATTCTACCAGCCTTGGCAGATACATCACAGCCACCAAAGCAAGGCTCAATGAGAAAACATGGTCCAACAAGCTGTTCTTCTGCGTCATTGCTCTGTTGGGGACCGTGAACGTCTGCATCGCTGTGCATTTCCTACTTGGTGGTAATGGCACGGAAGAGGCATACACACATCAAGGTCAGCGCTCTCAGTTCACGATGGTCACCATGACATATGAAGCTCGGCTATGGAACTTGAAAATGTTCGTCGAACACTACTCCAGATGCGAGTCGGTCAGGGAGATAGTTGTCGTCTGGAACAAAGGCAACCCTCCTGGCAGCGATGCCTTCGACTCCACGGTGCCTGTCAGGATACGAGTGGAGGAGCTCAACTCTCTCAACAACAGGTTCAGAGTCGACCCTCTGATAAAGACCCGGGCCGTCCTCGAGCTGGATGATGACATCATGATGACCTGCAGCGACGTAGAGAAAGGGTTCAAGGTGTGGAGGGAGCACCCCGAGCGGATGGTCGGCTTCTACCCGCGGATGATCGACGGCGACCCCCCGCAGTACAGGAACGAGCGGTACGCCAGGGGCAAGAAGGGCTACAACCTGATCCTCACCGGTGCCGCATTCATGGACAGTGAGTTTGCCTTCAGGAGGTACTGGAGCGAGGAGGCCAGGGAAGGGAGGGACTACGTGCACAAGAACTTCAACTGCGAGGACCTGCTGATGAACTTCATGTACGCGAACGCGAGCTCCGGCGCCGGGGGGAGGACGGTGGAGTACGTGCACCCGGCATGGGCCATCGACACCTCCAAGCTCTCCTCCGTCGCCATCAGCCGCGACACGCAGAAGCACTACGACGTCAGGACCAAGTGCCTGGCCAAGTTCTCCTCCATATATGGCCCTCTGCCACAGAAATGGGAGTTTGGCAGGCGAGAAGATGGCTGGGACAAATAGCCCGGACTCTGGACAGTGGGGGCGGGAGATGGTACACAACCAACAGATGCAAATATGCTTAGAACTTTTTTTTGTTGTTGGTCCCGTGGGAAGTTTTGCAGCATGGGACGGAAATGCTATAACCTGCTTGGTAGAAGTGTCTATTAGATTTGGCTAGAAGCCTAGAGTGCAGTAGATCAAGATCTGTTCAGTGTCCGGTTCCTCAAAGAACTTGTGGGATCAATGCTCATATAGGCCAGCTGCAATGCGCTAAGATTCAATTGGATTGTATGCCTGTCTTTTTTCTTTTCTCATAGATGTTCTTTTTGCACTTGTTTTCCATAATTGTAAATGGTGTGATTTTGCTTATCTACGTGCAAGGAATGAATTCATCTTAGATGTTTCGCAATTTTGTTCACGTCACTGGAGCGGACTGCCGTGGCAGGATAAATTCTAACGTTTTGTGGCGTGCGATAGCGAGACTGGCCTAGCCGATTGGTACAAGTCCAACCTTTGCCCGTCCAACTAAAATTTCACTGCACAAATTGCATGGAAGCTACCAAAGCAAACCAACCCTAAAATTGCTGAATTCTCCATCACAGGAAAGTACGACCCTACAACTATCAGCAGATGAACAAACATGAGACAGAGTTCCGTTTTTTCCCTTCTCAAGTCGCTAATTTACCTAATCTTCGAACATGAGACGACTAGAGAGCACCGAACAAAGATTTGAGTTACACAACAGGAGGTGACTGATCTAGCTGAGGATGCGACTGCAGCTTTTTGTTCGCGCATCCAACCTATTTCTTCCTTCCGCGGGTTGACTTCGTCTTCTTGCTAGCAGCTGCGCTGGCTGGTTTCTCCGAAGTTTCCTGCGATTCATACCATACAGAAATTCATGTGCTGAAATGTTGTCACGCAGAAAAAGATATAGCAGTACTACCCAGCAGGGCAAATGAAACACAATCTATAGGTGTCCCGAGGGGGAATCGTCTAGAATTACTATAGCACTAGTTTTCAAAATATAGCTTCTGCTATTGTATCTACCCGGTTGCTTATTCATTTGAAAATATTGTTGGGAAATGCGCATCTGTCTTGTGGTGATGATGATATCAGGCGCGCTGCACAGTGGGATCATCTACAGTTCAAACTAGGGCAGGTAGCCTGGTGGTGAATTGCTGATGTCTAGCGCTAGCCAAATAGTGACACACTAGGCCAAAGTTTGAATTGCATGCACAGTTCTAACATATATTTATTGGGTTGCATATGATGCTAGAAAATGATGTTTCTGGACAAGGGCAAGGAGTACATATATAAGCACTATAACATGAAGTGGCATTTTGGTGGATGTATGTACCTTCCGCTTCAATGGCACTGATGTGCTAACAGTTGGCTTGAAAAATGACTCGAGCCTGATTACATCAAGTCAACAATTATTACAGTATGATCAAGTTCAAGAGCTAAGAAAGCGACTATGCACACATGTATTATTCTTGAGAACAATAATGCATGTGAATATATAATACAATGCTCACCTTCCTTGGGATGATTTATTCTTCGCCGATTTAATCTTCTCTATGGCCTACATGAAACCCACGAAATATGGTTGATAAAAATGTTTAAATAACTGGAACGGAGAGAGACAAGAAAAAATGCATGCCTTTGTCACACGATCTTGATTGAAACCATTTTCTTTCACCAGAAAGTTGACGAGGCCCTGGGGAAAGATTAGAAGTAATGGGTATTTTCAATTGTTCACTTCCTGTTCAGGAGGCAAGTAACAAGGACAGCAGACATACCTCCTCATCAGGTGCAGTCCATTTGAGCTCGGGAATATCCAGTGTTACATCGGGTTCCTTGAACATGCGCCGAGCTTCTTGATAAGGCCAGTCCTCAGGAATTTGATATCTACAATAGACAATGGACACATGCGAAGAAATTAAAAACCAACACAAACCAGAATTTCACTGGCCAAGACGTGCATGACTTTAAAGCGGATAAATCTTGGGCCACTGTGCTACACAACTGACATGTTGGATTCAGCTGAGCACTAAGTCAATAGAAAAACCTTCAAAATGGATAAGGACTAACTTGTCTTTATTAATATTTTCCAGAATGCCCTCAATAGACCCGTGCTGACGAATGAGCTTCAGAGCTGTAAGACCACCAATGCCTAGTGGACAAGATCCCATACAGTTAGAAAACTTCTCTGCTAGCTACATAATTTGATAAATGTGGACTACAAAATGAAAGCGAAAGAGTAAGCAATGATACCTTTAATGCTATCACAGTAGTCACATCCACAGAGGATGCACAAGTCAATGAATTGGTCCATAGTGAATTGAAGCTCCTCAAGAATCTGCAGTATGAAATATGGTTAAGTGTATACAAGATAAGGATGAAATTTATGCTCAACATAATACTGCATACTTTCGCAACTTCAAATTCCATAACAGGTATTTTCCTGGAACTTGGATCCATCAAATGACGAACAAACCGTGTAGCTCCAAAAGTAAGTGAGTCCATATCTTCGGATGCAACAGCATACACCTACAAAATAAACTGTACTAAATAAAAATGGAAGCAGAGGGTGAAAACAAGAAGGTAGCGGAAGTCCACTATGTTAATATTACCTTGTCATTCTTGCAAAGGGCAGCACATTGTGATTCTGCTTCACAAGGAGCCTATTGGTGGTACAGGAGAGGGAACTTTAAGTGAAATTAACAGCATCACGAACACACAATAAATCATAAACTATATGCTGATAGAAAGTGAATTTACCAATTCCACATAAAAACATGATTATATATGTTAATGTGTACCCTGTAAAATATGTATGGCAGTGAGCAAAACTGAATTTACCTCCACAACAGGAACACCCATCAGTCTTAGTAGACGCTTACAATCATCATTGTGCTGCTTCGTGACCTGCTCATAAAGGACATGGAAAGATGTAAAGCTAGAATTTACTCTGAGAACTAATTCATCGCATATATTACATAACATCACTTTATGCAAAAGAAAGGTACAAAAATTCAGTTGATACTTGCTCAGTGAAGGAACCAGTTGGCTCCTAGCACAATGCAAATCGTCTTACATTAAGGAGATTACGAGTGATGAAAAATTTCAAGACTCTTTATCACAAACAACTGAAAATAATAATTTCTCACCTTTACAGTTCTCTTGCTGAATTTTTCAATTGCATCCGTATCTCCTGCCTAGAACAACAAAATGCATTTCGCATAGGGGGTCAAAAGAGAGAGCATAGAAGAACAACGTGGATAAAAAACTGATCAAAGCAACGACAGCAAACCTCTACTGCCTTCGTCAGCCCTTCTGTTGCTTCATTCCTCTTTGCGTGTCTGACAAGTATTCCAGGTTAGCATTGTATAACCTAAAAAGTAGTGTAGGCAAACATATAAAAAGTGCTAGGAAACAACCAAAGGATAAATGACCTTTTTAAAAGCTCGTCCTTCTTCATTTCAGGAGGCTTGCCATCAAAAACATATCTGCATGAGCAATGTTGTGATCCCATTAAAAATAGACTGATATTTTCAGATGTAATTATATGGAAAATTTCTGATATTAAGAAATGAAAGAATTTGGATTTACACTGGTTTAATTCCTGCCTCGAGCAACCTTATTGTCCGGCTGAACATGCCTTGCAAATGACTGTCCAAGAAAAAGAAAGAAGCACATGAACATACATACATACTAGGACTATAAACTTTGAGCAGTACTTCAAATCAAATAATAGTATTAAGTATGGTTGGAGAGAGAGAAGGAGATCTAAACCTGGTGACATCACCGGCTTCGTTTGTAAGGGTTTCCATCCCTGTCCTTCCAACTACAATCTGTACAAGGGAAAGCATAAGAAACATATCCCACCTTTCATCGCGGTGGGTAAAAAAAGGGTTTGCTAGTATCTCACAACTGCTTGTTAACATCCACACAGAAGACAGTTCATCAGTGCAACTTTAAATTCTTCCTTCCTTTATGTTGTAAATAAGAGAAAACATCCTATGCTAGAGGCAATCAGCTCATTGTTAATCAACTCAGGCAAACTAAGAACACACAACTTATATGCCCGAGGGGTGGGCGCAAATTTGGCAGCCTACTGCAACAATCTTCTTCTAAGAGTATGAAATGGGAAAATATTCCAGCACTAGGCGACCAGTATCAGAAAACTGTCACCACACGAGGGTTCACAAAACCCTAAACCCAACCTAAGAAAGCAGATCTTCTAGGCCGGATCGCCGAAGCCGCATATAGAGATGGACTCTTGAGCACAAAACTCTGGCCCAGATTACTGGCGTGCAAGCACAATACGAGAAACAAACAGTAAATGGAAGAGAGGCCATGTGGGTCAGGGGAGAATGGGGGCTATACGAGGAACTGGTAGATGCACATGCTGGCGTCGACGGCGATGCGGCGGCCGAAGTAGCTCTCGAACTTCTGCTCCCTCATCGACTTGGGCGCGTTGTCCGCCAGCAGCTTCGTCAAACCCTACAGCCACGCACAAAATGAATCGCCTCTCCATTCGAATGTGACGGGGGAAAGCGTCCCCGAATCGACAGGATACGATACTCAAAATCCACAAGGGGAGGAGGAGGCTCAGGCGGCCGGTCACGAAGCGACGCGCTCACCTTGACTCCCATCTCGCCGGCGACGGCGGCAGGCGGCGCGCGAAGGCGGCGGGGGCGGGGCGGGGCGGCGAGAGGGGGAGAAGAGGCCGCGGGCTATTTTGAGTTTTTTCTTTTCTTTTCTTTTCCTTTCCGCCCCCCGGCCTTTGTATTCTGGGAGCGCCGTGGTACATATGGGCCGAGCCGGGCCGGGCCGGGCGGGCTCAAATAGCCAGCCAGGCAGGAAAGCCCAGAGGCCAGAGGAGCGAACCTGATCTCGGACCGAACCCACCCACGCCAGCGTCGCCGCCGGCCGCCGGGTAGACTGCAGCGAGCTGCCGGAGGGAAGAAGGGGAGATGGCGAGCCGGCTGTGGAGGTGGTACGCGGACCGGCAGTTCCATAAGTGGGAGAAGACGGTGCTGTGGGACATGCTGGAGCCCTACCGCCCGCCGCGCTCCTTCGCGCCGCTCGTCGGCACCTACGTCGCCGCCTTCTACACCGCCGTCGTCGGCGCCGCCGTCACCGAGCAGCTCTACAAGGTCAGGCCACTCACTCTCGGACCGACGCCGGGACCTCCTCGGACGTCGCCCCCCCTTCCTGTCTGCGTGCTCGCTCGCTCGCGCCGTAGATGCTCGATGAAATGCCTCCTTGCTCAGGATAGCACAGCTCGCATCATAAAATTGTCCAGCTCCTGCCATGGCATCATTTGCATTCTGTACTGGCCAGATTCCACTGACCATCACTCCTGTGTAATGCCGCTGACACAACGAATGTTTCCCACTGTGGCATGTGGCTTCGAATTTAGGCTGAAAAAATGAATTCATTTGAAATCGGAAGATCGAGATTATGACACTGCATTGGAGAGGCTGGTTTTGTGTGCTTATAAATCGCCTCTGGAGCTCACCTGATTGTGTGTTGCTATTGCATTTTTGGAGCAGGAGAAGTACTGGGAGGACCACCCGGGCGAGGCGGTGCCGATCATGCCGCCCATGTTCTACTGGGGGCCATGGAGGGTGGTGAACGGAGAGGTTCCCCGCTTCATCCAGACGCCCGAGGAAGCTAAGCCGGCATAGAACTGCTTGGAGATCGCTGGGGATGCTGTGAGATGCTTGTTATTCTCCTTTCTCTTGATCGGAGGTCTCTCATAAGTAACTCACTGTTTGCTGTGTAGCTATGGCATTGCTGCATCTCTTGTAATTTACATTCTGGTGATTGTGCAGCGACGTGAATCATAATGGTCTTTTACGTATGCTTGTTTGCATGAATAAATTGATCGGTGGCACTTCTGTTGCGGAGCAGATTGTTTGCATTTTTGTTGATTTGATGATCTTCAAAGTGAAACAGATAGGGCTGGGATGCACCCATTTTGCATCATCTAAAGCAAAGGTTCCAGTCATTGCCAGCTTAACAGTTCTCATGTTCTTCACTTGACAGTTGGCTGGCTATTCAAGACAGGATCTGGACGTCCAACAGACTTGGCTAAATGGGGTTGGCCAAACTGTGATCTTCCTTGTGCAAAGGAGAACAAGAGCCCGGCGAGCATTTCTTCTTGAAACGCCGCTTCTCCATATTGAAATGCCGCTCCCTCAAAGATTGGTGGATCAACCTCTCTGGCTCGAGCATCCTGAATAGGAAGAGATTGTCACGGGGTTGGTGGATCAACCTCTCTGCCGCTCCCCTCTGTTCTCACTCTTTACTTATTAGCATCAAAGCTTTGGGTTGCCACGGCAAAAGAGATTGTCCTGTAATCCAAACTCTACTCTCTTCTTAATTTCGGTTTTCGCCTGATTTTCCGTTAATTAACCGGACAATTATCTACTTCTTAATTAATCAAGGAGGGAAATTTATTGCCTCCGTTTCAAAAGAAAAAACCTCTCTTCTTAATTAATGCATGAGGCAAATCTTTTGCCTCCCTTTAAAAAAAGGTTCTCATGTTCTCGAATACACCACCAACGCTCACTGCACAAGGTTTTTTTTTTTGTGGGTGACTCACTGCACAAGGTTGAGATGGTGATCAACACGAGAAGCTTGTCGTGTGCAGCCAAACGATAGGCAATGTGATGAGACCTAATATATGTGAAGTAAACTGAAAAGGAGGGAGTACTTCTCAAATAGGAGTATGCAGCACCGGAACAGCCACGAGCACACTGCCATAAAAACACAAGGGCACACGCAAATTGAACTGATCAAAAGAAGCACCTCAATAACACCAGACGTTGCCCAGTTAACATTCAAAGCCCCAAATGCTTGTCTTGTCCAAATCTATCTGAGTTTTGACCCAAAATGAAAGGGCTCTGAATCTAGTTAAGGTTACATAAGCACTGAACCATGAGTTTTTCAAAAACCAAAATAGGTGACAGCTTTGCACCTCTCACTTGAAAGGGAGGGAAATCTCTATTTATCTATAGACCAGGGGAGTTAAAGTTTGTCATGTCTTTAACAAAAAAAAACAGGTAAATGAGACGGCATTGCCGCACTTGACCTCAGAAACCCATTCCGCTCATGTCCGGCATTCGACTGGCAATTCTGGCTTTTGTCGACGGGAGCTCAGCAACTGCAGCCTCCGTGGTTGTCATCAGCAGAGAAACGCTGTACCAGAAACACAGATTGTCAGACAAGCTTGGTTGTTTCTGTCATGGTCATACAAAGGTACGCTTTTCAGAAAATAGTATAAAAATTACAAGCTATATATGTTTTTGAGTCAAATCACTTCCAAACAACGGGAAAAGGCATCCCTTCTTTTCACATAATCCCATAGCAAAAAAGTCAAATGCTACACTTATTCAAATGAGATTGTGTGGGTGTTCAGTCTACCATCAAGCTAGTTTCTAGGGTAATAAATTCAAAGTTCTAAAATTCAAGCAAAGAGACTTATTTTTTCCAAAAGATTAGATTCATAGCTTAAGAAGGGATACGGAAATATGAAAATAAGAGCTTCCGACATGGTTAGAGACTTCAGCTGTACCTTGCTGCATCTTGAAGTGCGGTCCGGATAACTTTCACAGGGTCGATGATACCAGCCTTGATCATGTCAACATACTCCCCTACAGTAGGCAAAATGCAGGAATCAACTACTGAACCGCTGGAGATTATTGTTCTGTTGGAGAAATATTAGGATTGCTATTTTTACTGCAATTAAGAATCAACAGCTCAAATATGGTTAATCAGCACAGACCTTTTGCTGCATCATAGCCCAAACTAAGATTATCTTGTTCCAGTAGCTTCCCAATAACTATAGCACCATCGAC
This sequence comes from Triticum aestivum, assembly GCF_018294505.1. NCBI lineage: Eukaryota > Viridiplantae > Streptophyta > Magnoliopsida > Poales > Poaceae > Triticum > Triticum aestivum. The sequence goes on from NC_057796.1 coordinate 448,793,361, forward strand.
GCCAGCATTTGCAGCTATGGTCATCAGGGGGGCCTGCAGAAATTGCGGAATAATTCATGTACGTAAACAGATATGGAATAACCAAGTGCATGAAATGCAGAAGAGCGTCGTAATCAGCGCAAGAAGTAACCTTCAAAGCATTCTTGATAATTTGAACTCCAATCTTTTCATCCTCATGCGATGTGCTAATGTTGTCGAGCTCCTTGGTGGCATATAAAAGTGCAACTCCACCACCTGTTAGGCGTGACGTTAATTGGGAACACATACAACATAAAATCAGGTTGCAAAAACAAAGTAATAAGAAATAGTGGAGAATATCATACAAGCTGCTCAAGAAAAATGCGATTACCTGGAACAATACCCTCCTCCACAGCAGCCCTTGCAGCATTTAGAGCATCTGTTACCCTGTCTTTTTTCTCACCAACTTCAGCTTCACTAGCTCCACCAATCTGCAAAATAAATGTGTATGCTGAGACGAGCACAGAAAACAAGGGACCTCACACCGTACTTAGAAACTAACAAACCTTGAGAATAGCAACGCCTCCAGATAATTTTGATAAACGCTCTTGAGCCTTTTCTTTGTCGAACATGGAGGTGCTGTTCTCGAGTGATTCTCTAAGCTGTGAAGGGCATCCACATGAAAAAAATTGTGACTTGTACTGAAAGAATTACCTGAACCAGTATCCAGATAGCTTAACTTGAGACAAGAGTCAAATGTGATGATTCTTAGAGTACCTGTTGACACCTCTCTTCTATCTGTTGCCTTTCACCTCCACCATCTAGAATGATAGTATCATCAAGAGATACAGTAACCTGTGAAGAAAATGTCACTGTACGGTTCCTTTTCTTCAAATCAATGTCTATATTGCTCTCAAGTGTAACAATTTATGGAAGTTGACAAACCTTCTTAGCTGTGCCGAGCATTTGTAGTTCAACTTTATCAAGATCAAGACCTTGGTCCTCGCTAATAACCTTGACATTAAAATGAAATATCAAGTCAAATTCATTCACAGTAATGTCGGTCATGTTAACCAACTTGATTGTTCTCATAACAACTAACCTGCCCTCCTGTTAAAACAGCCATATCATCCAGATTGGCCCTTCTGTTTTCACCAAATCCAGGAGCTTTGACAGCACATATCTACAGCCAAGGCCTCAAAATTAGTTCAGAATTTTGCTTAAATAAGCTTCTCTGTGGCAACAATCCAGAGTAGCTTGAGCCTAGTGAAGGAAATAGACACCATAGACAAAAGGGAAAACAAACTGAAAGGGATTACTTCAATGTCAAGAGTGCACATTGCCAACCAGCTTATGAGAGTACGGAAATATGACAGAAGTAAGAGCTAAAGAAATGATTCATAATACCTTTAGTCCAGCACGATGCTTGTTCAGTACAAGCATTGAAAGAGCTTCTCCATCTACATCCTCAGCAAAAATGAGAAGAGGTCTGCGGTTCTACATAGATCAATCATGATTTATCAGTTGCCACCAAATTTCCATCATGGGATCAACAAAAGCAAGCACCGAACTTAATGGAACACAGTTACCTGGATGGAAATTTGCAATGCTGGAAGAAGTGAATTCATATTTGAGATTTTCTTGTCATGAATAAGAATCAGAGGATCTTTCAACTCCTGCACATGAAAAAAAGGATAAATCAGAAACATGGGTTGAGTTCAGATCATTTGTATAAAATCTTCATTCTCTATTGATATGCATAGTATCCGTCTCATCTTTGTTTTCTATCTGCTCTTATCAAATATTTGACATGCCTACAACAATCTCTGCAGACAGATACCAAACAACTAATTCAAGTGTACAGGAGAAAACACAAGCAGCATGCATCATCCTCGAAAATAGGAGGTGTAGTAGTCTATTTAAGATTACACTGAAGCAACTGTAAACAAAGAAGAAACAAACTACAGCCATTGATTTGTCTAGATACGGATGTATCTATCCAGTGTTAGATACATCCGTATCTAGAAAAATCTAAGACAGGTAATTCGGGACGGAGGGAGCACTACTGATAAGTTCCCACCTACATGCATATTGCCATGGAGAAGTTAAAACAAAGGAGGATTTGAAGAAGTCCCTTACAGACAGTTAACGTGCTGAATTCGTCAGTATAGCAAAGAAGAAAAGGAAATAAAGACTCACACATTTCTGAGTCTTCTGATCAGTTACAAAGTAAGGGGATATGTAGCCTCTAGTCAACTTCATTCCCTGGACCGCTTCAAGCTCATTATCCAAAGTTTTGCCATCCTGCCCATTTGTAAGAATTAGTTGCAGAATACCAGATAAACCCAATATAGTAGCAAAAACAGCTGGTAGCACTCACAGCAATAGTAATGACGCCATCCTTTCCAACTATTCCCATAGCTTTTGATATCAGATCACCAATTTCCTTTTCTCCATTTGCAGAAATTGTAGCTACCTGGTTTACAGGACAAAAATGAGGTGGGTATGTCTAGGCCAGGTTTCCAATTAAATTACAAACAATGAATGTTAAGTTACTATGTAGTGTCTCTGGTACTGAATCATAATGATGATTTTCGATTACCCATGGCAGATACAAATAATAACTACATCAAAGATACATAAGCACGCGGATATGTTTTGCAGATCGAAGAGGGGGCACATAACAGGCCGCCACAGCAAATGAGAGTATCTTACCTGGTTTATTTCATCAGGCGAATCAATCATCCATGCTTTACTTTTGAGGTGAGCACTGACGGCGCTTATAGCCTTGTTTATGCCTTTCCGCAAATCCATAACATTGACCCCTGCTGCCACAGCCTTGCATCCTTCCGTGAGAATTGCCTGTGTAAGCACAGTTGCGCAAGTGGTACCTGTTGCCCCACAAGATCAGAAACAAAGTAAACGACATGCGATGCTCCATTCACATAAATAGGCAAGTAGTTCCCTACCCTCAGATCTTGATGAAAGGACAAGGCATTTGCACAGAGACCACACACATGAGAAGTTCCTACTCTTTATAGCATGCTGCCTCAGATTAAATGCCAGCTATTTCTTATCTCACTTATGGCAAAACAACGAGTAACAACGTTTGGAAACGAATCCCACGTTTTGCTAAAGAACGGTACAGTGTGATTGCATGTCTGAAAACTAAATGATTTCTTCAAGAATGCCTAGGTTAAAATTAGTTGATCCATCAGTAGAAATCAAATTGTGAGAACTAGTGCAGATCGCAAAATATGGGAAATTGTTAGTCACTCCATCTGCATGAGGAATAAAATATGGCAGGTATCAAATCACAATGTAACCTAGGCGACTAGGCCTGAACTAGAAGTAGGTCAAATAATGTAGAGATCATAGTGATCAGAACTAGTGCACTGGATCTGAAGGCACACCACACAAATGAGGCACAAAAATAATATAAACCACAAGCTATTGCTATTCATCTGCAGTGGGAGTACTGCAGGCACCAATGACTGAACATCACATTGCAGCGAGCAACAACAGTTAAATACACTGAACTAGCATCAAAACTTCCTAGTCCTGGGAAAGCACAACAATCTGCTACTGGCTCACAAAGGGATTAACTACACATGATAGAGAAGGTAAGACATCAGCATTAACGCTACACACACCGGCATGAAATTAGCATGTAGTAGATAACAGGGAAAGGGGAATGCTTTGCTCAAAAAAGCAGCTAGTTGAGATGGTTTATCAAGTTCAGGAATTTCCAAGAGCCTTCGGTGCTTACCATCTCCCGCTGCCTTGTTAGTGGCATCCGCGACCTGCTTCACCAGGCTCGCCCCAACATTCTTGGCGCTGTCCTCGAACTCTATGCTCTTGGCAACGGTGACCCCGTCCTTGGTGACCTTGGGGGATCTGTTCGGTCTCTCGATAACCACATTGCGCCCCTGCAGCACAAGCAGCGGCCCACTCAGTCCACAAATCAAACCCTATAAGCTAGCCCGGCGCTTTCCCGCTAGATCCGCGCCGACTGCCGCGTCGCGCCGGCCAATCCGCGCTGATCGGGAGCGAGAGGGGGGCACGGACGAACCTTGGGGCCCATGGTAACCTTGACGGCGTCCGCGAGGTCGTTGACGCCCCGCAGCATGGCGGCGCGCGCGCCGACGCCGAAGGTGACCTCCTTCGCCGCATACCCGCGCGCCCACTGCCGCTGCTCCCCGCCGCCGCCGCGCGCGAGCTGCCGCCGCAGCGCCGAGGAGGACCGCGAAATGGCCGCCGCCGCCGCCCGGTACATGGCCGCGTGTCTGTGTGTATGTGAGGTGGGGTTTGGCGAGAGTCGAACTCGTGTGGCGTCTCTGGGTCGTAGAGACGGGGAGAGGGTTTATGTGGGTTTGGGGGTTCTGGAAGCTTCTCGGTCGACTTGCGCAGCGAGAGCACCGCGGCGCGGCGTCAGTCTTGTGGGGAGAAGATGATTTGTGAAATCTGAGCCGTCCGAGATCTCAGATCGTGTGGCCACTCGTGCTCCTCGGTTGACAGCTCCGAGTATTATTTTCAACAACATGGCTAGCTTTTATTGACTTGTGTATTAAACCAAACCAAATTGTTCTATCTATCCGTGCCCTTGCGGAGAACTTCTCGGCGGCTGCTACTAGTTCTGCAAAAGAAAAGAGAAACCCATGGCAGAGACCACCAGCAGGATATGTCAAACTAAACATTGATGCCTCGTTTGATGCTGATTCACTTCAAGGAACTGTGGGTGCTGTTTTGCGTGATTGTAAGGGGCTGTTCTTGGCAGCAAGTAACAATGTAGCTGGGGCCTGTACAGATGTGTTCATGGCAGAAGCTCTAGCACTTCGGTTTGGTTTAAATCTGGCAACATCGGTTGGCTGTTCAAAGGTGATTGTTAACTCCGACAGTTCAGACGTAATTTTGGCTATGCAGGATGGGGGGAATACGTCAGGCTCTTGTGCTGCAATTTTGGATGATTGTTTCCACATGGCAAAGGATTTCACATGCGTGCGTTATGAGCTTTGCCATAGGGAAGCTAATGTTGTGGCTGATGAGCTAGCTAGAATCTGTAAATTTTCTTCCCCTAGTTCCTGGTTTGATGAGGCACCGGATGCAATCATACCCTTGCTTGTAAAAGACAGTGTTTTAATTACTAGCTAATAAAAAGGGGTGATGAGTTTAAAAAAAGGTTATTGTTTTACATAAAAAAACAAGGTTATTGTTTTTTATTATAGATCACCACTCATGCCGAATGGAAATCAAAAAGAGCCCAGAAGTTCATCGACCCATTTGTCCAAGACTCTATGTCTCGAAAAATTAGTCAAAAGTCGCAATCAAACTTCTCGTCCTTGTGTCATCATAGCTCTCGTCGGCAATGGACATCGAGAAATCCAGCCACCAATGTGCCTGCAAAGATCAATACATAGGACCAAATCCCATTGAACCATCGCAATAGTAGACCCCACGTATGACCGGGATTCGTCGTTGTGACATCAGCGTGTGTTTGTTGGCTCCGGAGATGGCGGCTAGGGTTTCTTTCCTTCGTCACAATTGAAAATTGCATCTATGCTGATTGTTATTTTCCTGCTTTGTTAAGAGGAGACATAATAAGAATATGTAACAACATGAATACTCTGAAATTTGAAAGGGCCTGAGAGTGTAGTTCTTTCCTCGGTGTAAAGAGGATGCGCATGCGCTAAGAAAACAACATTTGTCACGAGCATGTATAAGGAGACATCGGTGGTGAATTATGCAAAGATCAATACCGAGGACCAAATCCCATTGAACCATCGCAATAGTAGACCCCGCGTATGACGGGGATTCACCATCACAACATCAACGTTTGTGGGTTGGCTCTAGAGGGTGGCGGCTATGGTTTCTTTCTTTTGACTCGGTTGGAATTTTCCATCTCTTCTGATTGTTATTTTTTTTGCGTTGCTAAGGTGAGGCATAAAAATAACATAAAACAACATGAATACTGTTTTAATCTGAAGTTTGAAAGGGCTTGAACATGTAGTTCTTTCCTCAATGCAAGGATGGTGTGCAAACACTAGGGAAACACTACTTTAATACACAATTGTAATGTCTTTTGACACAAGTATGTATAAGAAGACATCCACGGTGAAAGTGCAACTATCCCTGGGTGGTTTTGGTAATTCCTAACAACATATAGCTCATTGAGCTAATGCTATTTCAAGATAAATATTTCAGGAAAGCTCAATGATTGGCATGGCATGGATTAGAAAGTAGACCCCTCAAAATGCTAAGGACAAAAGATTGGCTCAAGCTCAAAGCACAAGACTCTACATTTTACTTTTAGTGATCCAAGATCACATTGAGTCCATAGGAAAAGCCAATATTATTAAAAGGGGGTGAGGTGTTGCTTAATGGGTTACTTGCTCAAAATGCTTAGTGATATGCTCCAAAAACCCTCAACTACTTTCTCATATCCACATATGTCCCAAACCAAAAGTCAAACTCGGCCCCACCGAAACTTTCTATCCGGCACCACCGAGTTCACTTGACATAGCCACTACCACAAACCCTAGTCACTTCGTTCTCACCGATAGGGATATCGGTCTCACCAAGATGGGATTGCAACCTCTCTGTTTCCCTTCGTAACGTTTCGGTCCAACCGAGATGAGCGATCGGTCCCACCGAGATTGCAATGCAAACTCTCTGTTTTCCCTTCGTAACGTTTCGGTCTAACCGAGATGAGCGAATCGGTCCCACCGAGTTCGCCTGACCAACTCTCTGTTTGTCTATTACCAAAATCGGTCCCACCGAGTTTGTGTAATCGGTCTCATCGAGATTACGTTATGCCCTAACCCTAATGGAATCGGTCCCACCGAGATGATATGTCGGTCCCACCAAAAATCCTAACGTTCACATTTTGAACTAAATCGGTCTGACCGAGTTTTCTGATTCGGTCCCACCGAGTTTGGTGATTTCTGTGTAATGGTTAGATTTTGTGTGGAGGCTATATATACCCCTCCACCCACTCTTCATTCGTGGAGAGAGCCATCAGAACATGCCTATACTTCCAACATACATTTTCTGAGAGAGAACCACCTACACTTGTGTTGAGGTCAAGATACTCCATTCCAACCACATAAATCTTGATCTCTAGCCTTCCCCAAGTTGCTTTCCACTCAAATCATCTTTCTACCAAATCCAATCCTATGAGAGAGAGTTGAGTGTTGGGGAGACTATCATTTGAAGCACAAGAGCAAGGAGTTCATCATCAACACACCGTCTATTACCTTTTGGAGAGTGGTGTCTCCTAGATTGGCTAGGTGTCACTTGGGAGCCTCCGTCAAGATTGTGGAGTTGAACCAAGGAGTTTGTACGGGCAAGGAGATCGCCTAATTCATGAAGATCTACCCTAGTGAGGCAAGTCCTTCGTGGGCGATGGCCATGGTGGGATAGACAGGTTGCTTCTTTGTGGACCCTTCATGGGTGAAGCCCTCCATGGACTCGTGCAACCGTTACCCTTTGTGGGTTGAAGTCTCCATCAACGTGGATGTACGATAGCACCACCTATCGGAACCACGGATAAAAAAATCCCCGTGTCTACATTGCGTTTGCTCCCTTCAAACTCCTCCCTTACCTTCATATGCAATTGTTTTACATTGCGCTGCTATACTCTTAGAATTGCATGTGTAGGTTGATTACTTGAATTGTGCTATGTTGCTAAAATCTGCCAAAACTTAAAATTGGGAAAGGCTGGACTTTTATTTGATCAAGTAGTCTAATCACCCCCCCTCTAGACATACTTTCGATCTTACAAGTGGTATTAGAGCTTTGGTCTCCATTTTCCTTGATTTCCATAGCTTTTGGTGATCATAGCCTTGGTTTCACAACCTAGGAGAGTATGGCGTCTAGTGAGGGAAATTACCAGCGTAGAGGTCCTTACTTTTATGGTACTAATTTTGCTAGTTGGAAGCATAAGATGAAAATGCATATTCTTGGACATAACCCCGCCGTTTGGGCTATTGTGTGTATTGGCTTGCAAGGTGAATTCTTTGATGGGAGAGAACCGAACCGTGAAGCTACCGCGAAAGAGTTGAAGATGCTGCAATACAATGCTCAAGCTTGTGATATTCTCTTCAACGGATTGTGCCCCGAAGAATTCAACAAAATCAGCCGTCTTGAGAATGCAAAGGAAATTTGGGATACTTTGATTGATATGCACGAAGGTACCGACTCCGTCAAGGAATCCAAATTGGATGTGCTTCAAAGTCAACTTGACAAGTTCAAAATGAAGGATGGTGAAGGTGTCGCTGAAATGTACTCTAGGCTTGCTCTCATCACAAATGAGATTGCCGGCTTAGGAAGTGAAGAGATGACCGACAGATTCATCATCAAGAAGATCCTAAGAGCCTTGGATGGAAAATATGATACCGTGTGCACATTGATCCAAATGATGCCCAATTACAAAGATCTCAAGCCAACGGAAGTCACTGGAAGAATTGTTGCTCATGAGATGTCACTTAAGGATAAGGAAGAGCTCCACAACAAGTCAAGTGGTGCTTACAAAGCCTCATGTGAAGCTCCCACATCATCAAGTGAGAAACAAACCTTCAACGAAGAATTGAGCCTAATGGTGAAGAACTTCAACAAATTCTACAAGAGTAGAAGCAAGGAAAGAAGCTCCAAGTCAAGGTCCTACAATGACAAGAGATCTTCAAGTCGTGAACGAAATTGCTACAATTGTGGAAGACCCGGACACTACTCCAATGAGTGTACGGCTCCCTACAAAAGAAGAGAAGATTCTCCCAAAAGAAGGAGTAGAAGAGAAGAATCACCGCCAAGAGAGAGAAGGAGTAGAGATGATCGTTATGAACGAAGACCCTCTCGAAGAAGCAAGGATTCGGAAAGGAAGGACAAATCATCAAAGAGCTACACAAAAAAGACATCAAGCTCATGTTGGTGAATGGGTATCCGACTCCGACCATCACTCCGACTCCGAATATACTCAAGATGAAGGTGTTGTCGGTCTAGCACTTCTGTCAACCGACTCCTACGACATATTTGACTCACCAAATGAAGGAATTGGAAGATGCTTCATGGCTAAAGGTCCAAAAGTAACACACCCCGAGTATGTTGATTTTAATAGTGATGAAGATGATTTGCTTGTTGACAACTCTAGTTATGAAAACTATGATGAACTTGCTATTAATCATGATAATCAAGATAAAACGAATGACGATGATAAGAAGGAGATTGAACGTCTAACTAAAGAACTAAACACTCTTAAGTTAGCTCATGAAACTACCTTAGAAGATCATCGAGAACTTTTAAAGACTCATGAGAAGCCACGCTTTGAAAAGCTCAACCTTGAGCAAGAGCATGAGTTCTTAAAAGCAATCAATGATGATCTTCGCAAGAAAAGTTCTTATTACATTGCCAAGCATTTACTCTTGTCTACTTACATGCCACAAGTTAAATCTAGCAACAAGAACAAGAAAGATTCTTCCTCTAGTAGTAACAACAATCATGCTAAATCCAATGTTGTTGCTTCTAGTAGTTCTCTTGATTCCACTAATGATTCTCTTAGCCAAGTTACACTTGAGCAAGAAAATAGCTTATTGAAGGGAATTATAGAGAAAGGTGTTTACAAGAGTCTTGCCGGGAGTAAGCAATTTGAGGAAATTGTACGCAAGCAAGGAAGACACTGGAAGAATCAAGGTGTTGGTTTTGAACGAAAGTTCAATGCCAATGGAGTTGAGTGGGAAGAAGATCAATACCCCGAGACGAAGTTTGTTCCTCGACAAGAGAAGTATGACCCTACTTCTTTCCAAGGAACACAAGCTCAAGATGATCTTCCACCACAAGACCACAAGCTAAAGGGCAAGGACAAGCTTCAAGAGGAGATTGATGCATTCGAAGAAGCACCTAAGGCCTTGGTCAAGTGGGTTCCCAAGACTACATCAAGTTCCACTTCATCAAGTACAACTACAACTCCAAGGATTCCCGTCAAGATGGTGTGGATCCCTAAGAAGAAGAACTAGAGAGTTCTTGAGGGTGACTCCGCCAACATACTTCACTCTTACAAACAACTTCCATATCATGCACTAGTTCAAGGAGTCACAAACCCTCTTGTTGGTAGGACAAGGGACAAGGTAACCTAATGCATTCATGGACATCATCTCATGTGAATATCACTCTATGTCTATGGATATCCTTGTTTGTTCCTTGTGGGACTAACCCGTGTAGGTATTGAAAGTGCAACTCACTCCAAAGGATTGCTCCGAATGATCTACATCAACATTGAGCATCTACATCTTCAACATCTACATGAAGTCATCATTGACAAAACCCAAGGTTAGTTCATCCCTCTTAGGGGGGGATATCACATCTAGGGGGAGCTTTACTCTAATCAATTGAGCTAAAGCAACTCTAATGATGTGAGCACAACAATGCTTTATGTAAAAGTGGCAACCCCACTTGTGCTTAAACGATGAGTATGACCTATGATCAAATGTTCTCATTTGACTCCTAAGTCAATATACTCATATATAGATGACCTAGTCATCGCCAAATTGCTTGATAGATGCTAGAGTGATTGTGCATGCTTTGTCACATATTTCATTTGTCATTTCATTGTGTGAGCATGTTGGATGCATATTTTACTCATTCGAGGACATCCATTTGTTGCTTTGATTGTTTGATTTTTTTCTCTTTTGCCAAATGGATGGACAAGAATGCCTAAGAACTCCCTCTAGCTATCTATGCTTTTCTTGTCTCAAACTCTATTCATGCTACATCACAAAGTTTGATCAAGTCAGATTCGAACCACTCTATGTGAGGAGCACTCGGAGTCCCGATTCGTCATAGACTTAAACTTCCAAAACCTCTTTGTGCATTTCGGTATGACCGAGTCGTCCACTTCGGTCACACCGAGATCACTAAGTTGATCCAGGTTTTCAATCTCGGTGCAACCGATTTGAACTTTTCGGTCACACCGAGTTGCAGTAACCGCTTGCGATTCTGCATCTCGGTGCCACCGAGTTGTTCCACTCGGTCACACCGACAGGGTCGGGGTATATAAACCCACAGGTGAGATTTTGGAAATTTCTCCGAAACCTCTCAGCCTGCGCGTATCCTGCTCTGCCGCCTCAGGTCTCCGGATCGTCTTCTCGCCGCCAGCGACCTCCCGCCGCTGGTTTCCATCGCTGTCAACGGAATTCTGCTCCTCCGTTGCCGCCGTAGCGAACTCCGTCGAACTAGGGTACGAGTTCGATCCTTTGTGCTATTCTTTTACCTCTGATTCGTAGACATTGCTCTGCCATGATCATCACCACGTATGCAAACACTCTATCCATTGAAAACATCCCTTAGGTTAGGTTTGATTTGAAATTTAGGGTTAGGTCTCCGCAGAACTCATCTCGGACCGGCCGAATTGTAGAAATCGGTCTCACCGATTTGGCTTAGGCCATTGCACTTGCACTTTCGATCTGACCGAAACCCTAGTAGTCTCGGTGCCACCGAACCGTGACTCGGTCTGACCGAGTTCACTAGTTTAGGTTCCAAAAACTGCTTCGGTATCACCGAGTTTACAAATCGGTAGATCCAAAATGCTTTCTGTGAAGAACTAAAACTAAGTTTTTAAGTTATCTGTTTTGCAAAAACTCTGCACTTTGTGATGCTCATCCACTCTACCTCATCGATATCCATTCACAGGGTCTGGTGTCAGTAAGTTTGCAGAGATGTCTGATCAGAGTGACAGTCAAAACAGGTCAGAGGAATAGGTGCAGATGAGTGAGGGCTCAGATCCCTCTAGCACTTCTGATGATGGCAGTAGGAGCACTCCCAGCAACTTGCCAAAGGCAGCCACCAGATCTAGGAAGAAGAGAACCTCAGAATCTGAGGATGAGGATTATATTGCCACTGAGGAGGAAGTAAGCTCCAAAAAGAAGGTGCTGAAAAAGGAGTATGGCACAACTGCTGCAAGTAAGCCAGGGCGGAATAAGAAAGCACCAGCAAGAAGGATTCCAATGTCAAAGCCAAGGAGGGTGGCAACAGGAGAAACAATGAAATTCACTATAGAATCTGATGAAGGTGAAGCAGCAGGAGATGACAAAAATAAGAAGAGGGCAAGAACCACTACTGCAAAAGTTCTTGGCAAGCCCTCAATGATGAGAGATTCAGAATAAGAGGAAGAGGATGCTGCACCAGCTCCCAAAGCTCAGAAGCTCATGGGAGATGCTATGAAGTCAGGGGCTGCTCCATCTAAGCCCAAGTCTGCTCCCAAAGCTCCAGCTCAGAAGCCCAGTAAGCCCAAGAGGAGCACCAGGAACATTCCTGCTAAGGAGAAGAACAAGGCCCCAGTGCCTCAAGCTGAAGAAGAAGATGATGATTCACTTGTTTTGAGAAAATTGAAGCCCAAGATTCTTGACCATAATGATGCTCATCCAGTAGCCGAAGACATGCACATTAGAAAGGATGCTGGACTGAGATTGTGGAGACAGTCTGATCCTTATGCTGTAAGGAGGAGGACAACAGTTGATTACAGGTTTCACACAAAAGAACAACAAGACTTTTATGAGACTATTTTGCTTGACAAGAAGCCCATTGTTGGTGACATGAGATGGGTTGATTGGGAATTCATCAAGGAAAATGAAGATCACTTCCCAGGAGTTGACAAATTTGTTGCTCAGAAGCTCACAAAATGGAATGATGAGCTGATCATGTAGTTTTACTCCACTGCTCACTTTTACCCAGATGGGAAGATCATTTGGATGTCTGAGGGTACAAGGTACCAATCCATAGTTGAGGAGTGGGCCAAGCTGATCAATGCCCCAGAGGAACATGAAGATGACTTGGATGTATATGCTAAGAAAAAGAAAGACCGCAACACTATGGCCAACATGTACAAGGAGATCCCAGATAAAGCTTTGGAGACACATAAGCTTGGATCAGTACACTATCTGTTGTCTGGTCTGCCTACCATCAACTGGATCCTAAGGCACACATTGCTACCCAAGTCTGGAGATCACAAGATGATCATAGGACATTCTATCAACCTGCTACACCTTTTTGATGTACCTCAGAAGTTCAAGGTCATGAGTTTGATTGTAGAAACAATCAAGAGGACTGCTGCTGACCACAAGAGAAGCTGTGGGTATGTTCCACACATTCAGGAGCTCATCAACTCCAAGATGGGCACATGTACTTACTTGTTGGACAAGGAGCACCTTCCTCTGCATCCTGATTTTGAAGACATACTATTCTGATGAATGAGGAAGACCCCACATCAGTGCAAGCACATGAGAAGAAAGCCAAAGCAAAGGCTGAGAAAGTTGCCAAGATGCCAAGTGTTGAAGAGGCATCTCAAGTTTTCCTGAAGAGCAAGCAAGATCAACTTGGATATCTGATCCAGTCTACACAGAGGATTGAGAAGGGCTTGGCCACCCTGACTCAAAACCAGGAGAGCTTGGAGAGGATCATAGAAACCAAATTTTATGATCTTGGTCTGAAGGTAACTGAGATTCAAACAACAGTTGAGCAGCTTCAGGAGGAAGAAGAAGAGAGGAGAGGCAAGGCAACTATTGTTGCATTTGAGCGAGTACCTAGAGGACAAAGGTCTGCTGTAGTGCCAGTGAGAGATTCTAGAGCTACAACATCAACACCAGCAGCTCCAGCTCCAGTGCCACCTCCAGCAGCCACTCCACCAGCTCCAACTACATCAACAGATGCCTTCGTCCTTGGAGTTCTCTCTACACCACCTCCTGAAGACCAAGCCTGAGAGACGCATAGCACTATGCATATTTGAACTTTTTGGTAACTTGTTGCCAAAGGGGGAGAAATATGTATAGATCATAGGCTTCGAGAGAGTGTTTTGCTTCTTTGCCTTTTGGTTGAACTTTTTGCTTATGTGCTTGTGTGAGATACTTTAAGTCCTTGTGAGATACTTGTATGATCATGTGGTTGATCATTTGCTACCTTAAATGCTTGTTTGGATGATACTATCTTTTATATCTCATATATGATCATTCACTTGCTTGGTGATGAGTGCATGCTTTTAATTTCTATCATTTTGAGCGCTCCACCAAGATGTATGTGACATGGAAGAGTAACCCATGATCCTAATCGATTGTGCATTTGCATTCAAAAGCAAATTTTAAATAATGCACAAATTTAGGGGGAGCTCTTGCTTATCACATACTTCTCAAAGCGACGATGTTTTTCAATCTTATGATCATTTGTCGAAGCTTTGATCTATATGTTGTCATCAATTACCAAAAAGGGGGAGATTGAAAGTGCAACTATCCCTAGGTGGTTTTGGTAATTCCTAACAACATATAGCTCATTGAGCTAATGCTATTTCAAGATAAATATTTCAGGAAAGCTCAATGATTGGCATGGCATGGATTAGAAAGTGGACCCCTCAAAATGCTAAGGAAAAAAGATTGGCTCAAGCTCAAAGCACAAGACTCTACATTTTACTTTTAGTGATCCAAGATCACATTGAGTCCATAGGAAAAGCCAATACTATTAAAAGGGGGTGAGGTGTTGCTTAATGAGTTACTTGCTCAAAATGCTTAGTGATATGCTCCAAAAACCCTCAACTACTTTCTCATATCCACATATGTCCCAAACCAAAAGTCAAACTCGGCCCCACCGAAACTTTCTATCCGGCGCCACCGAGTTCACTTGACATAGCCACTGGCACAAACCCTAGTCACTTCGGTCTCACCGATAGGGATCTCGGTCTCACCGAGATGGGATTGCAACCTCTCTGTTTCCCTTTGTAACGTTTCGGTCCAACCGAGATTGCAATGCAAACTCTCTGTTTCCCCTTCGTAACGTTTTGGTCTAACCGAGATGAGCGAATCGGTCCCACCGAGTTTGCCTGACCAACTCTCTGTTTGTCTATTACCAAAATCGGTCCCACCGAGTTTGTGTAATCGGTCTCACCGAGATTACGTTATGCCCTAACCCTAATGGAATCAGTCCCACCGAGATGACATGTCGGTCCCACCGAAAATCCTAACGTTCACATTTTGAACTAAATCGGTCTGACCAAGTTTTCTGATTCGGTCCCACCGAGTTTGGTGATTTGTGTGTAATGGTTAGATTTTGTGTGGAGGCTATATATAGCCCTCCACCCACTCTTCATTCATGGAGAGAGCCATCAGAACATGCCTACACTTCCAACATATATACATTTTTTGAGAGAGAACCACCTACACTTGTGTTGAGGTCAAGATACTCCATTCCAACCACATAAATCTTGATCTCTAGCCTTCCCCAAGTTGCTTTCCACTCAAATCATCTTTCTACCAAATCCAATCCTATGAGAGAGAGTTGGGTGTTGGGGAGACTATCATTTGAAGCACAAAGAGCAAGGAGTTCATCATCAACACACCATCTATTACCTTTTGGAGAGTGGTGTATCCTAGATTGGCTAGGTGACACTTGGGAGCCTCCGTCAAGATTGTGGAGTTGAACCAAGGATTTTGTACGGGCAAGGAGATCGCCTACTTCGTGAAGATCTACCCTAGTGAGGCAAGTCCTTCGTGGGCGATGGCCATGGTGGGATAGACAAGGTTGCTTCTTCGTGGACCCTTCGTGGGTGGAGCCCTCCGTGGACTCGCGCAACCGTTACCCTTCGTGGGTTGAAGTCTCCATCAACGTGGATGTACGATGGCACCACCTATCGGAACCACGGATAAAAAAATCCCCGTGTCTACATTGCGTTTGCTCCCTTCAAACTCCTCCCTTTACCTTCATATGCAATTGTTTTACATTCCGCTGCTATACTCTTAGAATTGCATGTGTAGGTTGATTACTTGATTTGTGCTATGTTGCTAAAATCTGCCAAAACTTAAAATTGGGAAAAGGCTGGACTTTTATTTGGTCAAGTAGTCTAATCACCCCCCCCCCTCTAGACATACTTTCGATCCTACACATGGTGAATTATAATGTCTTTTATTGAGTTGTTCATGTCATCTTAATAAAAGATAACTATCTAGTACACAATTGTTTGACCTTTTAAATATTCTCTCACATACATATGGGTGAATAATGAAACGAATGAATGGTTGTGATGAGGGGACATTGTGTAAAATAGAGAGTGGTGTGTAGATCTTTGAGATTGACGAAATAGAGAGCAGTAGATGATTTATTTATTTCAAAAGGAGGATTTCCCCCAACCTCTGCATCGAACGATGTACACAATCATCTTTATTGCATTATTCAACAAGGGCTTACAAAATAAATACATATATTAATCCAAAGACACCTTCCTGGCGAAAATTGTCGCCCTACCTACAAGATTGGTGATGTGCCCTGACCTCACGTCACGCACACCAAGAACTCTGATGGCCTCACCAAGCCGCCCGCCAGCTAACCACTAATCAGTCTAGCAGACCCTCAACGTGCACCGCATGTGCACGCTGTAGAATCTGTTGTTGGGAATGTAGTAATAATTCAAAATTTTCCTACGTGTCACCAAGATCAATCTAGGAGATGCTAGCAACGAGAGAGAGGGAGTGCATCTTCATACCCTTGAAGATTGCTAAGCGGAAGCATTACAAGAACGCGGTTGATGGAGTCGTACTCGCGGCGATTCAAATTGCGGAAGATCCGATCCAAGTGCCGAACGGACGGCACCTCTGCATTCAACACACGTACAACCCGGGGACGTCTCCTCCTTCTTGTTCCAGCAAGGGGAGAGGAGAAGTTGAGGAAAGCTCCGGCAGCACGACGGCGTGGTGGTGGTGGAGCTCGTGGTTCTCCGGCAGGGCTTCACCAAGCACTATGGAGGAGGAGGAGGTGTTGGAGGAGGAGACGGCTGCGCCAGGGGAAGGGTGCGGCTGCCCTCTCTCTCCCTCACTATATATAGGGGAAGGGGGAGGAGGAGGCGCCCTAGGGTTTCCCTAGGGGAGGGGCGGCGGCCACAGGGGAAACCCTAGATGGGTTTGGGCGCCCCCACACCTAGGAAACTTGCCCCCCAAGCCGGGAGGGTGGCTGCCCTAGGGGAGGCGCCCCCACCTCTCCACGTTACGTGAGATGGGGTGGGAGGGGCGCACGGCCCCTTAGTGGGCTGATGTGCCCCCTCCCCTTGGCCCATAAGGCCCCCCAACGCTTGTCGGGGCCTCCGAAACCCCTTTCGGACACGCTGGTCGTCACCCGATACCCCCGAAACAATTCCGGACTCCAATACCCTTCGTCCAATATATCGATCTTCACCTCCGGACCATTCCGGAGTTCCTCGTCACGTCCGGGATCTCATCCGGGACTCCGAACAACCTTCGGTAACCACATACTATTTCCCATAACAACTCTAGCGTCACTGAACCTTAAGTGTGTAGACCCTACGGGTTCGGGAACCATGCAGACATGACCGAGACGTTCTCCGGCCAATAACCAACAGCGGGATCTGGATACCCATGTTGGCTCCCACATGTTCCACGATGATCTCGTCGGATGAACCACAATGTCGGGGATTCAATCAATCCCGTATACAATTCCCTTTGTCCGTCGGTATGTTACTTGCCCAAGACTTGATCGTTGGTATCCCCATACCTCGCTCAATCTCGTTACCGGCAAGTCTCTTTACTCGTTCCGTAACGCATGATCCTGTGGCTAACTCCTTAGTCACATTGAGCTCATTATGAAGATGCATTACCGAGTGGGCCCAGAGATACCTCTCCGTCATACGGAGTGACAAATCCCAGTCTCGATTCGTGCCAACCCAACAGACACTTTCGGAGATACCTGTAGTGCACCTTTATAGCCACCCAGTTACGTTGTGACGTTTGATACACCCAAAGCACTCCTACGGTATCCGGGAGTTGCACAATCTCATGGTCTAAGGAAATGATACTTGACATTAGAAAAGCTCTAGCAAACGAACTACACGATCTTGTGCTATGCTTAGGATTGGGTCTTGTCCATCACATCATTCTCCCAATGATGTGATCTCGTTATCAACGACATCCAATGTCCATGGTCTGGAAACCACGACCATCTATTGATCAACGAGCTAGTCAACTAGAGGCTTACTAGGGACATATTACGATCTATGTATTCACACATGTATTACGGTTTCCGGTTAATACAATTATAGCATGAACAATAGACAATTATCATGAACAAGGGAATATAACAATAACCATTTTATTATTGCCTCTAGGGCATATTTCCAACAGTCTCCCACTTGCACTAGAGTCAATAATCTAGTTCACATCGCCATGTGATTAACACTCATAGTTCACATCGCCATGTGACTAACACCCAAAGATTTTACTAGAGTCAATAATCTAGTTCACATGACCATGTGATTAACACCCAAGAGTTTACTAGAGTCAATAATCTAGTTCACATCACCATGTGATTAACACTCAATGAGTTCTAGGGTTTGATCATGTTATGCTTATGAGAGAGGTTTTAGTCAACGGGTCTGCAACAGATCCGTGTGTTCTTCGCAAATCTTTATTTCATATTGTAGATGTTGCTACTATGCTCCACTTGGAGATATTCCAAATGGTTTCTCCACTATACGTATCCGGTTTGCTACTCAGAGTCATCCGGATAGGTGTTAAAGCTTGCATCGACGTAACCCTTTACGCCGAACTCTTTATCGCCTCCAAAACCGAGAAATATTTCCTTATTCCCAAGGACAATTTTGACCGCTGTCCAATGATCCACTCCTGGATCACTCTTATACCCCCTTGCCAGACACGTGGCAGGGCACATCGCGGTACACAACATGACATATCGTATAGAGCCTATGGCTAAGGCATAGGGGACGACTTTCATCCTTTCTCTTTCTTCTGCCGTGGTCGAGCTTCAAATCTTAACTTCACACCTTACAACTCAGGCAAGAACTCATTCTTTGACTGATCCATCTTGAACTCCTTCAAGATTATGTCAAGGTATGTGCTCTGTGAAAGTCTTATTAGGCGTCTTGATCTATCTCTATAGATCTTGATACCCAACATGTAAGCAGTTTTACACAGGTCTACCTTTGAAAAACTCCATTCAAACAACCCTTTATGCTTTCCACAAATTCTACATCATTTCTGATCAACAATATGCCATCCACATATACTTATCAAAATGTTGTAGTGCTCCCACTCACTTTCTTGCAAATACAAGTTTCTCGCAAACTTTGTATAAACCCAAATGCTTTGATCACCTCATTAAAGTGTATGTTCCAACTCCGAGATGCTTGCTCTAGTCCATAGAAGGATCGCTGGAGTTTGCATACCTTTTAGCATCCTTAGGATCGACAAAACCTTCTGGTTGTATCACATACAACCTTTCCTCACGGAAACCGTCAAGGAAACTTTGTTTTGACATCCATCTGCCAGATTTCGTAAATGAAAATGCAGCAACTGCTAACATAATTCTAACAGACTTTAGCATCGCTATGATTGAGAAAGTCTCATCACAGTCAATTCCTTGAACTTGTTGGAAACTTCTTTGAGACAAGTCGAGCTTCATAAATGGTGACATTACCATCAGCGTCTGTCTTCTTCTTAAAGATCCATTTATTCTTAATGGCTTGCCGATCATCGGGAAAGTCCACCAAAGTCCATACTTTGTTCTCATGCATGGATCCTATCTCGGATTTCATGGCTTCCAGCCATTTGTTGGAATCCGGGCCCACCATCGCTTCTCCAGAGCTCATAGGTTCATCGTTGTCCAACAACATGACCTTTGAGACAAGGTTACCACTCAGAAGTTGTACACACCCTTGTCGACCTACGAGGTTCGATAGTAACTTGATCTGAAGCTCCATGATCATCACCATTAGCTTTCTCTTCAACTAAGGTAGGTGCCACAGAAACATCTTTCCGTGCTGCGCTACTCTCTGGTTGAAGTAAAAGTTCAACAACCTCATCAAGTTCTATCTTCCTCCCACTCAATTCTTTCGAGAGAAACTCTTTCTCGAGAAAGGACCTGTTCCTAGCGACAAACACTTTGCCCTCAGATCTGAGATAGAAGGTATACCCAATCGTCTTGTTTGGGTATTCTAAGTCTTGTTTGGGTATTCTATGAAGACACAATTTTCCGCTTTGGGTTCGAGCTTTTCTGGCCGAAGCCTATCGACATAAGCATCGTAGCCCCAAACCTTAAGAAACAACAACTTAGGTTTCTTGCCAAACCATAGTTCATACGGCGTCGTCTCCACGGACTTAGATGGTGCCCTATTTAAAGTGAATGTAATTGTCTCTAATGCATAAACCCCAAAATGGTAGCGGTAGATCGGTAAGAGACATCATAGATCACATCCAATAGGGTGCGATTATGACGTACAGACACACCATTACGCTATGGTGTTCCAGGTGGCGTCAACTGTGAAATGATTCCACCTTGTCTTTAGCGATTGCCAAACTCATAACTCAGATACTCTCCCCTTGATCAGATCGTAGGAACTTGATCTTCTTGTTATGATGATTCTCAACTTCACTCTGAAATTGCTTGAACTTTTTAAACGTTTCAGACTTATGCTTCATTAAGTAAATATACCCATATCTACTCAATTCATCGGTGAAGGTGAGAAAATAACGATATCCACTGCGTGCGTCAACACTCATCGGACCGCACACACCAGCATGTGTGATTTCCAACAAGTCACTTCCCCGTTCCATTGTTCCAGAAAACGGGGTTTTAGTCATCGTGCCTATGAGGCATGGTTCGCATGTGTCAGGTGATTCAAAATCAAGTGACTCCAAAATTCCATTAGCATGGAGGTTCTTCATGCGCTTTACACCAATATGACCTAAGTGGCAGTGTCACAAGAAAGTGGTACTACCATTATCAACTCTACATCTTTTGGCATCAATGTTATGAACATGTGTATCACTACGACCGAGATTCAATGAACCATTTACATTGGGTGAATGACCATAGAAGGTATTATTCATGTAAACAGAATAACCATTATTCTCTGACTTAAATGAATAACCGTATTGCAATAAACATGATCTAATCATGTTCATGCTCAACGCAGACACCAATGCAAATCTGGGTTCAACACTAATCCCGAAGGTAGAGGGAGCGTGCGATGGTGATCATATCATCCTTGGAAACACTTCCAACACATACCGTCAACTCGCCCTTAGCTAGTCTCCGTTTATTCCGTAGCTTTTGTTTCGAGTTACCAATATTACCAACTGAACCGGTATCTACTGCTAGGAGTACTAGTAAGGTTCACATCAATAACACATATATCAAATATACTTTTGTTGAAGTTGCCAGCCTTCTTATCTACCAAGTATTTGAGGCAGTTCCGCTACCAGTGACAATTCCCCTAATAGAAGCACTTCGTCTCGGGTTTGGGTTCTTGGGTTTCTTTACTAGAGCGGCAACTGGCTTGCCATTCATGAAGTTTCCCTTCTAGCCCTTGCCCTTCTTTGAAACCAGTGGTCTTGTTAACCATCAACACTTGTTGCTCCTTCTTGACTTCTACCTTTACGGCCTTAAGCACGACGAACAGCTCCGGGATCAACTTCCCTTGCATGTTATAGTTCATCACAAAGCTCTAGTTAGCTTGGTGATAGTGACTGGGGAACTCCGTCAATCACTTCTCTTATCTGGAAGATTAACTCCCACTTGATTCAAGCGATTGAAGTACCCAGACATTCTGAGCACATGCTCACTGGCTGAGCTATTCTCCTCATCTTGTAGGCAAAGATCTTGTCAGAGGTCTCAAACCTCTCAACACGGGCATGAGCCTGAAATACCAATTTCATCTCTTGGAACATCTCATATGTTCCATGGCGTTCAAAACGCTTTTGGAGCCCCGACTCTAAGCCGTAAAGCATGGCGCACTAAACTATCAGGTAGTCATCAGAACGTGTCTGCCAAATGTTCACAACATCCTTAGACGACGCCAGAGGGGTTGGCACACTGAGCGGTGCATCAAGGACAGAAGCCTTCTGTGTAGCAGTGAGGACAATCCTCAGACTACGGCCCTAGTCCGCACAATTGCTTACAATATCTTTCAACTTAGTCTTTCTCTAGGAACGTATTAAAATGGGGAGCTAAAGCGCGAGCTATTAATCTACAACATAATTTGCAAAGACAATTTAGACTATGTTCATGATAATGAGTTCAACTAATCAAATTATTTAATGAACTCCCACTCAGATAGACATCCCTCTAGTCATCTAAGTGATACATGATCTGAATCGACTATGCCGTGTCCGATCATCATGTGAGACGGACTAGTCATCAACGGTGAACATCTCCATGTTGATCGCATCTACTATACGACTCATGTTTGACCTTTCGGTCTCTCGTGTTCCGAGGCCATGTCTGTACATGCTAGGCTCGTCAAGTCAACCTAAGTGTTTTGCATGTGTAAATCTGGCTTACACCAGTTGTATGCGAACGTTAGAATCTATCACACCCGATCATCACGTGGTGCTTCGAAACAACGAACCTTCGCAACGGTGCACAGTTAGGGGGAACACATTTCTTGAAATTTTAGTGAGGGATCATCTTATTTATGCTACCGTCGTTCTAAGCAAATAAGATGTAAACATGACAAACATCACATGCAAATCATAAAGTGACATGATATGGCCAATATCATCTTGCACCTTTGATCTCCATCTTCGAGGCGCGGCATGATCACCTTTGTCACCGGCATGACACCATGATCTCCATCATCGCGTCTTCATGAAGTTGTCTCGCCAAGTATTACTTCTACTACTATGGCTAATGGTTAGCAATAAATTAAAGTAATTACATGGCGTTTTCATTGACCCGCGGGTCATACAATAAATTAAGACAACTCCTATGGCTCCTTCCGGTTGTCATCCTCATCGACATGCAAGTTGTGATTCCTATTACAAGAACATGATCAATCTCATACATCACATATATCATTCATCACATCCTTTTGGCCATATCACATCACATAGCATACCCTGCAAAAACAAGTTAGACGTCCTCTAATTGTTGTTGCATGTTTTACGTGGCTGCTATGGGTTTCTAGCAAGAACGTTTCTTACCTACGCAAAAGCCACAATGGTGACATGCCAATTGCTATTTACCCTTCATAAGGACCCTCTTCATCGAATCCGATCTGACTAAAGTGGGAGAGACAGACACACGCTAGCCACCTTATGCATCGAGTGCATGTCAGTCGGTGGAACCAGTCTCACGTAAGAGTACGTGTAAGGTCGGTCCGAGCCGCTTCATCCCACAATGCCGCTGAATCAAGATAAGACTAGTAACGGTAAGCAAATTGAACAAATCATCGCCCACAACTACTTTGTGTTCTACTTGTGCATAGAATCTATGCATAGACCTAGCTCATGATGCCACTGTTGGGGAACATAGAAATAATTCAAAAAAATTCTACGTGTCACCAAGATCAATCTAGGAGATGCTAGCAACGAGAGAGAGGGAGTGCATCTTCATACCCTTGAAGACCGCTAAGTGGAAGCGTTACAAGAACGCGGTTGATGGAGTCGTACTCGCTGCGATTCAAATCGCGGAAGATCCAATCCAAGTGCCGAACGGACGGCACCTCCGCATTCAACACACGTACAGCCCGGGGACGTCTCCTCCTTCTTGATCCAGCAAGGGGAGAGGAGAAGTTGAGGGAAAGCTCCGGCAGCACGACGGCGTGGTGGTGGTGGAGCTCGTGGTTCTCCGGCAGGGCTTCGCCAAGCACTATGGAGGAGGAGGTGTTGGAGGAGGAGAGGGCTGCGCCAGGGGAAGGGTGCGGCTGCCCTCTCTCTCCCTCACTATATATAGGGGGAAGGGGGAGGAGGAGGCGCCCTAGGGTTTCCCTAGGAGAGGGGCGGCGGCCACAGGGGAAACCCTAGATGGGTTTGGGCGCCCCCACCCCTAGGAAACTTGCCCCCAAGCCGGGAGGGGTGGCTGCCCTAGGGGAGGCGCCCCCACCTCTCCACGTTACGTGAGATGGGGTGGGAGGTGCGCACAGACCCTTAGTGGGCTGATGTGCCCCCTCCCCTTGGCCCATAAGGCCCCCCAACGCTTGCCGGGGCCTCTGAAACCCCTTTCGGACACGCTGGTCGTCACCCGGTACCCCCGGAACAATTCCGGACTCCAATACCCTTCGTCCAATATATTGATCTTCACCTCCGGACCATTCCGGAGTTCCTCGTCACGTCCGGATCTCATCCGGGACTCCAAACAACCTTCGGTAACCACATACTATTTCCCATAACAACTCTAGCGTCACCGAACCTTAAGTGTGTAGACCCTACGGGTTCGGGAACCATGCAGACATGACCGAGACGTTCTCCAGCCAATAACCAACAGCGGGATCTGGATACCCATGTTGGCTCCCACATGTTCCACAATGATCTCATCGGATGAACCACGATGTCGGGGATTCAATCAATCCCGTATACAATTCCCTTTGTCCATCGGTATGTTACTTGCCCGAGACTTGATCGTCGGTATCCCCATACCTTGTTCAATCTCGTTACCGGCAAGTCTCTTTACTCGTTCCGTAACGCATGATCCCGTGGCTAACTCCTTAGTCACATTGAGCTCATTATGAAGATGCATTACCGAGTGGGCCCAGAGATACCTCTCTGTCATACAGAGTGACAAATCCTAGTCTCGATTCATGCCAACCCAACAGACACTTTCGGAGATACCTGTAGTGCACCTTTATAGCCACCCAGTTACGTTGTGACGTTTGATACACCCAAAGCACTCCTACGGTATCCGGTAGTTGCACAATCTCATGGTCTAAGGAAATGATACTTGACATTAGAAAAGCTCTAGCAAACAAACTACACGATCTTGTGCTATGCTTAGGATTGAGTCTTGTCCATCACATCATTCTCCCAATGATGTGATCCCGTTATCAACGACATCCAATGTCCATGGTCAGGAAACCACGACCATCTATTGATCAACGAGCTAGTCAACTAGAGGCTTACTAGGGACATATTACGATCTATGTATTCACACATGTATTATGGTTTTCGGTTAATACAATTATAGCATGAACAATAGATAATTATCATGAACAAGGAAATATAACAATAACCATTTTATTATTGCCTCTAGGGCATATTTCCAACATCTGTCACCGCCTTCTTCCGAAGTCCCATCTTCAGGAGACAATCAATGCACTGGTCTTGCTAGTCTCTTTTGCCGTCGATGCCACCATGACGCCAAACAATGATAGCCTCCTGCGCATTCCCACCAAATAGTATACTGAAGAAAATATGCCCTAGAGGCAATAATAAAGTTGTTATTTTATATTTCCTTATATCATGATAAATGTTTATTATCCATGCTAGAATTTTATTAACCGGAAACTTGATACATGTGTGGATACATAGACAAAACACCGTGTCTCTAGTAAGCTCCTACTAGACTAGCTCGTTGATCAAAGATGGTTAAGTTTCCTAACCATACACATGTGTTGTCATTTGATTAACGGGATCACATCATTAGGAGAATGATGTGATGGACAAGACCCATCTGTTAGCTTAGCATAATGATCGTTAAGTTTTATTGCTATTGCTTTCTTCATGACTTATACATATTCCTTTCACTATGAGATTATGCAACTCCCGGATACCGGAGGAATACCTTGTGTGCTATCAAACGTCACAACGTAACTTGGTGATTATAAAGATGCTATACAGGTATCTCCGAAGGTGTTTGTTGGGTTGGCATATATCGAGATTAGGATTTGTCACTCCGAGTATCGGAGAGGTATCTTTGGGCCCTCTCGGTAATGCACATCATAATAAGCCTTGCAAGCAATGTGACTAATGAGTTAGTCGCGGGATGATGCATTACGGGATGAGTAAAGAGACTTGCCGGTAACGATATTGAACTAGGTACGGAGATACCGATGATCGAATCTCGGGCAAGTAACATACCGATGACAAAGGGAATAACATATGTAGTCATAACGGTTAGACTGATAAAGATCTTCGTAGAATATGTAGAAACCAATATGAGCATCCAGGTTCCACTATTGGTTATTGACCGGAGAGGTGTCTCGGTCATGTCTACATAGTTCTCGAACCCGTAGGGTCCGCACGCTTAACGTTCGATGAGGATTTTGTATTATATGAGTTATGTGATTTGGTGACCGAATGTTCTTCGGAGTCCCGGATTAGATCATGGACATGACGATGATTCTCGAAATGGTCGAGAGGTAAAGATTGATATATAGGACGATGGTATTCGGACACCGGAAGTGTTCGGGATGCACCAGGTACTTATCGGGTCATCGGAAGGGGTTCCGGGCACCCCCGGCAAAAGATATGGGCCTTATGGGCCAAGAGGGGAAACACACCAGCCCCAAAGGGGATGGTGCTCCCCCACCATATGGGCTGGCCAAATTGGAGAAGGAAAGGAAAAGGGGAATAGGATTCCCCCTTCCCCCTCTTCCCTTCCTACTCCGAATAGGAATAGGAAAGGGGGGAGGCCGAATTGGGGGGACCCCAAGTAGGATTCCTCCTACTTGGGGCGCCCCCTTGGCTGCCTCTCCTCCCCTCCAGCCTACATATATGAGGGGGGCACCGCTAGAACACACAACAAAACATTGTTAGCCGTGTGAGGCGGCCCCCTCCACAGTTTACGCCCCCGGTCATATCGTCGTAGTGCTTAGGCGAAGCCCTACACGGATCGCATCACCATCACTGTCACCGCGCTGTTGTGCTGATGAAACTCTCCCTTGACACTTTGCTGGATCAAGAGTTCTAGGAACATCATTGAGATGAACGTGTGCAGAACTCGGAGGCGCCGTATGTTCGGTGCTTGATCGGTTGAATCGAGAAGATGTTCGAGTACATCAACCGCGTCAAGCTAACGCTTCCGCTTTCGGTCTACGAGGGTACGTGGATACACTCTCCCCTTTCTCGTTGCTTGCGTGAGCGTAGGAATTTTTTTGAAATTGCATGCTACGTTTCCCAGCAGTGGCATCCGAGCCAGGTCTATGCGTAGATGATATGCACGAGTAGAACACAAAGAGTTGTGGGCGATCATAGTCATACTGCTTACCACCAACGTCTTATTTTGATTCGACGGTATTGTTGGATGAAGCGGCCCGGACCAACCTTACATGACCACATTCATGAGACCAGTTCCACCGACAGACATGCAACTAGTTTTGCATAAAGGTGGCTGGCGGGTGTCTATTTCTTCAACTTTAGTTGAATCAAATTTGACTAGGCCGGTCCTTGTTGAAGGTTAAAACAGCAAACTTGAGGAAACATCGTTGTGGTTCGATGCGTATGTAAGAACTATTCTTACTAGAAGCTAGTAGCAGCCACGTAAAACTTGCAACAACAAAGTAGAGGACGTCTAACTTGTTTTTGCAGGGCATGTTGTGACGTGATATGGTCAAGACATGATGTGATATACGTTGTTGTATGAGATGATCATGTTTTGTAGAAGTTATCGGCAACTCGCAGGAGCCTTATGGTTGTCGCTTTATTGTATGAAATGCAATCGCCATGAATTGCTTTACTTTATCACTATGCGTTAGCGATAGTTGTAGAAGCAATAGTTGGCAAGATGACAACGACGCTACGATGGAGATCAAGGTGTCAAGCCGGTGACGATGGAGATCATGACGGTGCTTTGGAGATGGAGATCAAAGGCACAAGATGATGATGGCCATATCATGTCACATATTTTGATTGCATGTGATGTTTATTTTTTATGCATCTTATTTTGCTTAGTACGGCGGTAGCATTATAAGATGATCCCTCACTAAAATTTCAAGGTATAAGTGTTCTCCTTGGTATGCACCATTGCGACAGTTCATCGTGCCGAGACACCACGTGATGATCGGGTGTGATAAGCTCTACGTTCACATACACTGGGTGCAAGATAGTTTTGCACGTGCGGAATACTCGGGTTAAACTTGACGAGCCTAGCATGTATAGACATGGCCTCGGAACACTGAGACCGAAAGGTCGAACGTGAATCATATAGTAGACATGATCAACATAGAGATGTTCACCATTGAAGACTACTCCATCTCACGTGATGATCGGACATGGTTTAGTTGATTTGGATCACGTAATCATTTAGATGACTCGAGGGATGTCTATCTAAGTGGGAGTTCTTAAGTATTTTGATTAACTGAACTTAATTTATCATGAACTTACTCCTCATAGTATTTGCATATCTATGTTATAGATCAATAGCTCGCGTATAGCTCCCAGTTTTATTTTTGATATGTTCCTAGAGAAAACTAAGTTGAAAGATGTTAGTAGCAATGATACGGACTGGGTCCGTGATATGAGGATTATCCTCATTGTTGCCTAGAAGAATTATTTCCTTGATGCACCGCTAGGTGACAGACCTATTGCAGGAGCAGATGCAGACGTTATGAATGTTTGGCAAGCTCGATATGATGACTACTTGATAGTTTAGTGCACCATGCTTTACGGCTTAAAACCGGGACTTCAAAAATGTTTTGAACGCCATTGAGCATATGAGATGTTCCAAGAGTTTACATTAGTATTTCAGACTCATGCCCATGTCGAGAGGTATGAGACCTCTGACAGTACTTTGCCTACAAGATGGAGGAGAATCGCTCAACCAGTGAGCATGTGCTTAGATTGTCTAGGTACTACAATTGCTTGAATCAAGTGGGAGTTAATCTTCCAGATAAGATAGTGATTGACAAAGTTCTCTAGTCACTATCACCAAGTTACTAGAACTTCGTGATGAACTATAATATGCAAAGGATGACGGAAACGATTTCCAAGCTCTTCGTGATACTGAAATCGGCGAAGGTAGAAATCAAGAAATAGCATCAAGTGTTGATGGTAAACAAGACAACTAGTTTCAAGAAAAAGGGCAAGGGATAGAAAGGGAACTTCAAGAAGAATAGCAAGCAAGTTGCCGCTCCCGTGAAGAAGCTCAAAGCTAAACCCAAGCCTGAAACTGAGTGCTTCTACTGCAAAGGAAATGGTCATTGGAAGCGGAACTACCCCAAACATTTGGCGGATAAGAAGGATGGCAAAATGAACAGAGACTAGTTGAGGGCAAAGTGACGATGTGTGTTGGAAGAGATTCCAAGGTTGATAAGATCACCATCGCATACTCCCTCTACCTTCGAGATTAGTGTTGAACCTAAATAAATGTTATTTGGTGTTTGTGTTGAGCATGAATATGATTAGATCATGTTTATTGCAATACGGTTATTAAACCTGGGAATAGTTTGACATCCAAACTAAACCCAGCCCAAACCATATGACTACACCTCCAGCAACCAAACCAAACCAAACCAAAATAATTAAGCTAGCATCCAAACCAAACCGAACTACATGCGCTTTCCACCCAGACCAATCCAAACCATATGCCATTTATGGATTCAACCCATAGTTTCAATCCATGGACAATGAATAAGAGTAGCAAACCAGTTTTACTAGGAAAAGGATAGCTTGCTGACTAGCTAAATAGCCGTTGGATGTTACAGTATGGGGTCTAGAATTATTACACAGAATGGATGTGACAATGGAATTTTACATAGTTGCTGAATGTTAACTCAGTTACAGAATGAATTTTACATAGTTGCTGGACTTGATCTCCCTTTTCTGAATGGTTTCTTCTACCCTGGCTTTCTTCTTGATACCTGAGTATATTAACAAGTACATCAGAATGATATTCAAGTTGTCACTGTGATCAATTATGTGCATAGCAATCACCGCACTTTAACACGACCATATCTCACTAGCAGAACACATATTTCTTCAATTCAAAAAATCTGCAGGCTTAGAAGAATATCACTTCTATGGTTGCTACGCTCTGTTTTTATATTCACATGGAATATCTGACTACACGCCGCATCCTCTCGGCAACATGATGAAGATTTAGACCGGAACATTAGAATTACAAACATAATAAAAGGTTCATAACAATGTGACCCGTCAATTAAGAATAGTATGTAACAACTTAAACAGTTGTATGCCCCCAATAATAACAGCTGCACAGAAAATTAAAACATGTCCGATATAATTTTCCTCTTAAAACAACAAATGTGTTCTTCACTAAACCTGAATGCTCCATGTAAAAAATTTGACTGAACCTGAACCTAAAATGTGCATAGGTACTTCACAGGAGCATCATAATTGGACCTAAAATGCAAAGAAAAAGAAATTTCTTTCTTAATCACTCTGAAAACTAGGCTCAATTCTTCACTGAACCTGAACGCTCTATGTCACTGTGTTTCTTTCAGGACAAAGAATCACTTACCCTCAGCTAGGGACTATGATGTATGCTCTCCCTCTTGTTCCTTTGCTACACCACTCACATCCTACCGCAGCTCCATACTTTCAGGACAAGCGGTCACCGGTGGCGGCCTCTTGATCGGCGGCGTCCCACCCTCAACTGCAGAGACGGGTGGGGTTTAGAGACAGAGAGAGAGGAGAGAGAGGGGGGGGGGGTTGAGAAGGCTGGTGATGCACTGACCTGCCGAGCTCCAACCAGTGGCAATGGCAGCGGCGATCCCTAACCGTAGAGTCATAGCGGTGACCGGCGGCCAAGCTCCAGCCAGGGAGGGGAAGACGGCGATCCACTGCACCTGGACGGATGGGTGTCAGATGGATGGGAAGGCCGCGACCAAGCTCCAGTCGGGCGGCGGGCGGCGGCGGAAGATCCCGGTTTGGCGGCGGTGGCCGGCAGGCGGTGGAGGCGCTCCTCGCTAGGTCAGGCTGCGTGTGTCGATTTGGTCGTCGATCCGGTTTCAGACTACGGGTCCAAATGGTCTGAGACCAGTTGGTTCCTGTCCAGATCGGGCCAACCCAGTCCAGCAATTGTTAAAGCCCAGACCAAATTAAACCGATTTAGGGACTTAGCCCATTTCGTCCAATCCAAAAGCAGACCGATACAAAAACTGACTGAAACTCTGGTTTCAGTCCAAACCATTCCCAGCGTTAACGGTTATTCATTTAAGTCAGAGTTGTTCTATTTACATGAATAAAACCTTATATGGTCATACACCCAATATAAATAGTTTATTGAATCTTGATAGTAGTGATACAGATATTCATAATATTAATGCCAAAAGATGCAAAGTTGATAATGATAGTGCAACATACTTGTGGCACTGCTGTTTAGGTCATATTGGTGTAAAGCGCATGAAGAAAATCCATGCAAATGGGCTTTTGGAATCACTTGATTATGAATCATTTGATACTTGCGAACCATGACTCATGGGCAAGATGACTAAAACTCTGTTCTTCGGAACAATGGAGCGAGCCACTGACTTACTGGAAATAATACATACCGATGTATGCGGTCCGATGAGTGTTGAGGCTCGCGGTGGGTATAGTTATTTTCTAACCTTCATAGATGATTTGAGCAGATATGGGTATATCTAGTTGATGAAACACAAGTCTGAAACATTTGAAAAGTTCAAAGAATTTCAGAGTGAAGTAAAGAATCATCGTAACAAGAAAATAAAGTTTCTACGATCTGATCGCAGAGGCGAATATTTGAGTTACGAGTTTGGCCTTCATTTAAAACAATGTGGAATAGTTTCACAACTCACGCCACCTGGAACACCACAGTGTAATGGTGTGTCCGAATGTCGTAACCGTACTTTATTAGATATGGTGCGATCTATGATGTCTCTTACCGATTTACCACTATATATCGTTTTGGGGTTATGCATTAGAGATATCTGCATTCACGTTAAATAGGGCACCGTGTAAATCCGTTGAGACGACACCGTATGAACTATGGTTTGGCAAGAAACCAAAGTTGTCATTTCTTAAAGTTTGGGGTTGCGATGCTTGTGTGAAAAAGTTTCAAACTGATAAGCTCGAACCCAAATCGGAGAAGTGCGCCTTCATAGGATACCCAAAAGAAACTGTTGGGTACTGATACGTCTCCAACGTATCTATAATTTTTGATTGTTCCATGCTGTTTTATTATCAATCTTGGATATTTTATAATCATTTTATATCATTTTTGGTACTAACCTATTGACATAGTGCCAAGTGTCAGTCGCTGTTTTTTCCATGTTTTTTACATCGCAGGAAATCAATATCAGATGAAGTCCAAATGCCACGAAACTCCACGATGATTTTTTATGGGCCAGAAGGAAGGCAGTGGGCCCTGGTTGCACCTGGGGGGTGCCCCGAAGGGGGCACAATCCAGCAGGGCGCGCCAGGAGGCCCAGGCGCGCCCTGGTGGGTTTTGCCCACCTCGAGTGCCCCCCGGACCGCCTCTTTGCTCTATAAATATTACAATATTCCAGAAACCCTAGAAGCGTCGACAAAATATTCATCCAGCCGCCGCAGAGTCCAGAACCACCAGATACAATCTAGACACCATCATGGAGGGGTTCACCACTTCCATTGGTGCCTCTCCGATGATGCGTGAGTAGTTCTTTGTAGACCTTCGGGTCCGTAGTTAGTAGCTAGATGGCTTTCTCTATCTCTCGCTGGATTCTCAATACAATGGTCTCTTGGAGATCCATATGATGTAACTCTTTTGCGGTGTGTTTGTTGGGATCTGATGAACTTTGAGTTTATGATCAGTCATATCTTTTTATATCCATGAAAGTTATTTGAGTTTCTTTGATCTCTTATATGCATGATCTCTCATAGCCTCGTATTTCTTCCCTGATATTTGGGTTTTGTTTGGCCAACTTGATCTATTTATCTTGCAATGGGAAGAGGTGCCCGGTAGTGGGTTCGATCTTACAGTGCTCGATTCCGATGATAGAAGGGGAAACGACACGTATGTATCGTTGCTACTAAGGATAAAAATACGAGATCTATATGTACCGCCATATAGATAAACGGATCTTGTCTACATCATGTCATCGTTCTTATTGCATTACTCCGTTTTTCCATGAACTTAATACACTATATGCATGCTGGATAGCGGTCGATGTGTGGAGTAATAGTAGTAGATGCAGGCAGGAGTCGGTCTACTAATCTTGGACGTGATGCCTATGTAATGATCATTGCCTGGTGAGGGAGTCCTGGACTAAGGGGTCCTCGGGCGTCCGGCCTGTTAGCCATGGGTCGGACTGGTGGGCTGTAAAGATACGAAGACCGAAGACTGCACCCGTGTCCGGATAGGACTCTCCTTGGCGACCAAATATGTAGATTCCTTTCTTTGTAACTGACCTTGTGTAACCCTAGATCCTCCCGGTGCCTATATAAACCGGAGGACTTAGTCCGGAAGCGAGATTCATGACCATAGTCATACAGGCTAGACTTCTAGGGTTTAGCCATTACGATCTCGTGGTAGATCAACTCTTGTAATACTCATATTCATCAAGATCAATCAAGCAGGAAGTAGGGTATTACCTCCATAGAGAGGGCCCGAACCTGGGTAAACATTGTGTACCCTGTCACCCGTTACCATCGACCTTAGACGCATAGTTCGGGACCCCCTACCCGAGATCCGCCGGTTTTGACACCGACATTGGTGCTTTCATTGAGAGTTCCACTGTGTCGTCCCCAAAAGGTTTCGATGGCCCCTCCAATCGTCAACAATGACGCTGTCCAAGGAGAAATTTTTCTCCCCGGACAGATCTTCGTATTCGGCGGCTTCGTATTGCGGGCCAACTCATTTGGCCATTTGGAGCAGATCGATAGCTACGCCCCTGACCATCAGGTCAGATTTGGGACCTTGAACTACGTCGCAGACGTCCGCGGAGATTTGATCTTCGCCGGATTCGAGACCGCGGCAACCGCTCCTGGTCACCTTGATGAACATGACCTAAATCTGTCGTCAAACCGCATCCAGGAGATAGCTCCTGTAACAGCTCTGGCCTTAGATCCGGAGCATACAACGTCGTCCAAGGAGTGGAGGCTCAACCCCACCACGGAGGCCGCAGATTCCCCGGTGTTGGAGCCGCACATGGACTTAACCTCACACAATATTTGTGTCACCGGAACTCCGGACTCGTCTCTGGGTGTAAGTTCCGAACCATGTGAGCCCGCGGATGCCGAACTTGATCGTTCATCGATCTTTGAGTTCAGCGCCGCAGACATCTTTCAACACTCGCCCTTGGGCGATGTGCTAAGCTCATTAAAGAACCTGTCCTTGGCGGGGGACTCACAACCGAACTATGTTCGGTTCAAACTAGGGGCTGATGATGGAGAATCTTGCTTCCCGCCCGCCATCCACTGCATAGCCACAGTTGAGGATTTAACCGACGCGCTTGATTACGACTCCGAATACATCGACGGTATGGACGATGATGCTGAGGAGGAGCAAAATGAAAGTCCACCATTCACTGGACGCTGGACAGCCACCTCTTCGTACGATGTGTACATGGTGGACACACCCAAAACAACCAACGACGATGACAGAGAAAATCCAGTCGAGAATAAACCTCCTGAGACACAGCAAAAACGCCGGCGTCCTTGCCGCCGCTCTAAGTCACGTCGTTCCAAAGACAGCAATACTGGCACCGGAAAAAATAATACTCCGGACGATGCCGAAAACAATGAAGACCCCGTCAAGGTAACCTCCGAACATGAGGAACGGGAAAATGGGCAAGTTAGCCCTGATGAACAAGCCATACACGAAGACTCGGAGGACAGTAATTATCTTCCGCTCTCCAAGGAAGAGGAGAGCCTCGGCAACAAGGATTTCATTGTGCCTGAGGAACCTCTCGAGCAGGAGTGCTTTAAACGCCGGCTAATAGCCACTGCAAGGAGCCTGAAAAAGAAGCAGCTGCAGCTTCAAGCAGACCAGGATCTGCTCAATGATAGAAGGACCGAAGTCCTGGCAGCCGAAGAATACGGCCTTAGTGAAAGTGCAAGTATCACTTAGATTATATTTTGGTGTGATGACAATGTGGTTAGTGGAACTAATGTTGGTTGCTAAAGTTTATCTCAGGACTTTGGTTCCAAGGTGTCCATTGATGGAGGTGTGCGACCCCCCAGTCCAAAAAGATCAAAGGCGTGGTTACCGGTGACTCGAAAGTTTTTCGTTTTGGTTCGATTTGAGTCGTAGGTAAAACCGCACTATCAAGAGGGGTCTTCGTGGAGTTAGTGTCGTGTGGGAATGCCTCCAAGACAGATACACTAGCCCTCCTACACCTCCTCAGATATTCCACTTATTGTGTGCTTTGCCGTGGTGTCCTGTGATGTTTCATCAGAAATCTTCTGGACACCCTGTGTGCACGGGGTCTCTGACCCCCGTGCGCACGGGTTAGTCAGAACATTTCGGGACACCCCGTGCGCACGGGGTCTCTGACCCCCGTGCGCACGGGGTACCTCGAAACTCACTGGACACCCCGTGCGCACGGGGCTGACTTGGCCCGTGCGCATGGGGTCCAACGGGCAGAAATCCCCTCCCGGCCAAGAACACTATTTAAGCCCCCTTCTTCCTCCTCCATCCCTCAACCCTAATGTCTTGTTGAGATCCTCCATTGCTACACCCCATTTTGCTCACTACTCTCAATCCCTCCACCCAATCTTGTTGAAACTTTGGGGATTGAGAGAGCAAGACCCGATCTACACTTTGACCAAACCAAATCGCGTTCCCCACAACATTCATCTACCATGACTTGTTACTCTTGGAGCTTGGGCTCCTAGGCGGTTAGAGGTTCCTCCGGAAGCTTCCTTGCTTGTGGTGTGCTCCGGAGAAGTTTGTAAAGGTGTGGTGGTCGCCTTCAAGACCAACCCCGAGTGATTCAAGGCTCATCCATTGGGGGTGACTCGAAGGAGATTACGGTGAGCCTTCGGTGGCGTTCCGCAAGCTTTGGCTCCGGCACCGCTCCAAACGGAGAGTAGCTCTTCCCCAAGGAAGAGTGAACTTGGGATAAAATCCGCGTCCTCGTCTCACTTGTGGTTAATCCTTTCCCGCACTTTACTTAGCCTTGTATGCTTGTTGGCTTGCTAATTAGTTTGTTGCCTAGCATATTTAGCTTAGAGCTTGCTTGTCATATAGGTTGTGTTCACCTAGTTGCATATCTAGTGAACCCTTTTTATCCGCTAAGCCTTAAAATTGACAAGAAAGAGTAAAATTTGTAGTCTCCTATTCACCCCCCCTCTAGTCGACCGTATCGATCCTTTCAATTGGTATCAGAGCCTCATGCTCTAATATAAGGTTTTACAACCTTAGAGGATATGGTCGATCTAGGGAATGAGGGAGGTGACGCACCACTTGCAGAGGATGGTCAAAACCTACCCCCCGCCGCGGCCGACGCACTTGTTGCTCCGGCCGTTGCTCCCGTCGCCCCCATTAACCCGGGGGCCCCGTTGACCGCGGCCGATATTCTTTCAATGTTTGCAGACCTCAAAACTGCTATGTTGAAAGAAGTTCGCTCCTCGGTCAAGGAGGAAATTGATGCTCGCTTAAAGCCCTCGACATCCGCCTCAAACTCATTTGATCCAAATGCGGTTCATGATGCGGATGATTCGAGAGAACCTCTTGCATCCCCGGCTCGCACTCAAGTTCCCAAGTACAATGCCGTGGAACCCTTTTACTCACCACAACCCTTGCAGCACCCTCGCATTAATCCTGTGGGGCCTCCGCCCCCTTTGAAAGCTAACGCGTTTGCTAAGTGGAAGCTAGATATGGAGTCTCATATTCGCAGTGCATCTACACAACTATGGTGGATTGTGGTCAACGGTTTCAACCCCAAGGATCCCATGAATCTCACTCCAAGAGAAGCGGTTGATGATCAACTCAATGCTACCGCCCACAACATGTTGCGCACCGCGGTGACCGATGACTATAGTGACTCCATTGCTCTACTCAAGACCGCCAAGGAAATTTGGGATTGCCTTGAGGAGGCCCTCGAAGGTGATGAATCAATTCGAAGATCTCGGTTGGCTTTGCTCAAGCAAGAAGTCAACCTATTTGTGAGAAATGAGGGTGAGTCCGCGGAAGAGGTATATCGAAGGTTAAAGTCTCTTGTGCTCAATTTGAGAACCTTTGGGTGCACTTGGGCGAATGATGATTTCATTAAGGACAAGTTCATTGATGCTATGGTTCTCACGGAACATACCATGGTGATGATGATACATCAACGCCCGGACTATCAAAAGTTGACCGCGGCACAAGTTGTATCCACTTTCTCAACTCATGTTCTTTTGGAGACCAAGTCCAAGAAGACCTTTGCCATAGCTCAAGCCACCAAGAACTCAAATCTTGCATTGAAGGCCAAGTAAGTAGTTGCCCAACCCTCAAGGGATGAAGAAGTTGTTGAAGAGACTTGTGAGGAAGATGTTGACACCTCATGCCCGGCAAATGACTTTGCGGAAGACTTGGCTCTCTTGGTCAAGAAATATTCCGGGACCATGGCAAACAAAGGGAAGAATCTGCAAGGAAGATCGTTTGGACGAAGAAAATGCTACAATTGTGATAGCCCAAGACATTTTGTGCACGATTGTCCTTATGAGAGACGTGAAGACAAGTCCGAGAAGCTTGTGCTCAAGAAGAAGAAGTTCACCAAGTTTTCCAAGAGGAAAGATGACAAGGCTCTTGTTCATGAGGAGTACATGTCCGGAGATGAAGATGACGGTGATGATGATCATGTGGGCACGGCCGCCATTGCCATGCATGCCACTACCTCCTCCTCCACCACCGGCCTCTTCGACTCTCCCAACGAGGACAAGCCGTTCACTCATCATTGCCTCATGGCCAAAGAGGTAAAAACAAAGTCCAAATCTCTAAAACCCTTCATCCACACTCCCAATGTTTCATGTGAGATAGTGGAGGATGAGTGTGATGATGGTGTGGATAATGATGAGGAATCCTTGATGGCTTTCATGAAAACTCTTCATGGTGAAGCTCGTGCTCGTTTTAGCGATCTCCTTAAATCACTCGCCGAACGCGATGATTTTATCGAGAACGTTGAAAACCTCCTCATAGAGGAAAAAGAGAGAGTCGAACTCCTTGAGCACGAGCTACATGAAGAGAGTGTCATGAGAGCATCACTTGAGGAAGCCTTGTCTTCTCATAAAATTGACTTCGTTAAACCCGATGATGCGTTGCAACTTGCTCTTGAGAACAAAGATGCCCTTAAAGTAAGGGTTGAAAAGCTTCTAGTTGATCACACGAGACTTGTTGAGGAACATGAGCTCCTTGTGACTAGTTCCAAGGTTGTCAAAGGTGACCTCATTGCCCTCACCGAGTCTTATGCTCAACTTAAAGCTACAACCATTAAGGCTCTTACTTCCGTCCCTCATATTGATTTAAATGATGAATCTTGTACGACTAACTTTGCTCATGATTGCACCTCTCTCCAAGAGGAGAATAAGAAGTTAAAAGCCCAAATTGAGAAAGGGCTTGTGTTGTGCATTCAAGGGGAGAAAAACCTCAATGACCTCTTGAGCAACCAAAAGGAGTGTGTTGCCAAGGAGGGAATTGGGTTTGACCCCTCTTCTAAGAAGAAGAAGACCAAGAAGAAGAGCCACAAGAAGAAGATCGGTCCTACTCCTCCTCCCCAACAAAAGATAGCATTTGTTCATGAAGTACACAAGGAGAAGGAGAAGGAAAAAGGGAATGTTGGGTATGGCAAGGTCACTAGGGACAAGGCCATTCCCAAAGAGTTTGCCAGCAAGAACAACCCATCTTATGTCCTCATGAGAGGAGATGATGGTTATACCTTTGCTAAATTTGTTGGCACTAACTATGATGATTATGCTTGGACTATTTGGGTTCTGAAGACCCTTGTTGCTAACTCTCTAGGACCCATTGCAAAATGGGGACCTAAAATCAAAGCTTGATTCTTGTAGGACTATACCTCCGGTGGAACACAATGGGTGATCGATAGTGGTTGCACCAATCATATGACCGGAGAGAGGGAGATGCTTGTGGAGTTCATTGATTCGCTCAAGGCCACTTCAAACATCTCTTTTGGTGACAATAGCAAGGGCAAGGTATTGGGTTTGGGCAAGGTGGTAATCTCTAGTGATGCATCACTTAAGAATGTCATGCTTGTTCAATCCCTTCACTACAATTTACTTTCTACGATTCAATTGGCACGTGCCGGTTATGATTCTCATTTCGGTGAATTTCATGTGACCGTCTTTAAGAGAAGCAATCTCAAAGTGGTCTTTGTTGGGCATGTTGAAGACAACCTTTATGTGGTTGATTTCTCAAATGAGAAAACTTATCTTGCAACATGTCTAATGGCCAAGGCCGACGTGGGGTGGCTTTGGCACCGTCGGCTAGCACACGTTGGCATGAGAATTTTACAAGCTCTCTTAAAGGGGGAGCACATCCTTGGACTAACCAATGTGTCTTTTGCCAAAGATCGTCCTTGTAGTGCTTGCATTGCCGAAAAACTTCATGAAAAAGCTCATAAGGTCACGACTATCATTACCACTTTGAGGCCTCTCGAGCTCATTCACTTGGATCTCTTTGGGCCTCCATCTTATGATAGTTTGGGAGGGAGGAGGTATTGCCTTGTCATTGTCGATGACTATACAAGATATACATGGGTGTTCTTTCTCAAGACTAAAGATGAAACTCAAGACACCTTCATCAACTTTGCCAAAGAAGCTCAACGTCAACATAATTGTGAGATCAAGGCAATTCGAAGTGACAACAGCACCGATTTCAAAAATTACACTATGCACGAGTTCTTGAGCGATGAGGGGATCAAGCATCAATATGCCGCGCCATACACTCCCGAACAAAATGGTGTTGCGGAAAGGAAGAACCGGGCTCTCATTGAGATGGCAAGGACCATGCTTGACGAGTACAAGTCTCCATACAAGCTTTGGGCCGAAGCCATCAACACCGCGTGCCATGCTACAAACCGGCTTTATCTTCGTAAGCTCAAGAACAAGACTCCCTACGAACTCCTAATCGGGAGAAAGCCTAACGTCAAATACTTTCGAGTATTCGGTTGTAAGTGTTTCATTCTAAATAAGAAATCCCGTTTAGCTAAGTTTGCGCCTAAAACTTATGAGGGCATATTTGTTGGATATGCATCAAACTCTCATGCTTACCGTGTTCTCAACAAATCCACCGGATGTATTGAGGAAACGGTAAATGTGGAGTTTGATGAAGATAACGGTTCTCGTGCGGAGCAAATTGTTCCTAGTGTTGTAGGTGATGAGGCTCCTTCACAAGCTATAAGGACTATGGGGATAAGCCACATTCGTCCACAAGAAACACCCCAAGTCCAAGTAGAAGAAGAAGGAGTAAGAGCCCCTCTTGTGGATTCTCCACAAGGGAAGTCATCACCGCCACCACAAGGTCAAGATGCTATGGGAAATCATGAACCTATCCAAGAACAAGATCAAGTCCCTCATGTTCCCGAGCAAGATCAAGGGCAAGCTCAACCAAATGGCGAAGAACCAATCCGTGAGGCCCAAGGTCAAGCTCTTGATCAAGATCAAGATCAATCCCAACCTCAAGTGTCTTCCACATCATCACCTCCAAGTGATCAAGAACTAGACGTTGTGAAGAGAAGGGTGTCTCCAAGGCTAAAGCATTCTCAAGGCC
Organism: Triticum aestivum; assembly: GCF_018294505.1. Classification (NCBI taxonomy): domain Eukaryota; kingdom Viridiplantae; phylum Streptophyta; class Magnoliopsida; order Poales; family Poaceae; genus Triticum; species Triticum aestivum. The sequence continues at coordinate 448,833,684 of NC_057796.1, forward strand.
AAGCTTCTTCCACAAGTTCAAAACCAAGTGAAGAAGAGCTTACCCTCAAAGTGCAAAAAGCGGCCGCCAAGTTAAAGCATCTTCAACATCTCACCGACAACATTTATGGAAGCATCAACAAAGGGGTAACTACTCGTAGACGTTTGGCAAACTTTTGTGAACATCACTCGTTTGTCTATTGTGTTGAGCCCCTTAAGGTTGAAGATGCACTTGACGACCCGGATTGGGTAAATGCCATGCATGAAGAACTCAACAACTTCACCCGCAACAAAGTATGGACTCTTGTGAAGAGACCCAAAGAACATCATAATGTCATTGGAACAAAGTGGATCTTTAAGAACAAACAAGATGAGCATGGACAAGTCACTAGAAACAAGGCAAGGTTAGTGGCACAAGGGTTCACCCAAGTTGAAGGTTTGGACTTCGGTGAAACCTTTGCCCCCGTTGCCCGTCTTGAGTCCATTCGTATCTTGCTTGCATATGCTTCACATCATGATTTTAAATTGTATCAAATGGATGTGAAGAGTGCATTTATTAATGGTCCTCTTAAGGAGTTGGTGTATGTCAAACAACCTCCCGGTTTCGAAGATCCCGATCACCCCTCTCACGTTTATGAACTCCATAAGGCGCTCTATGGACTTAAACAAGCACCTCGTGCTTGGTATGATCACCTTACGGCGTTCTTAAGCGAGAAGGGGTTCCAGATCGGGTTAATAGATTCCACTCTCTTCACGAAGAGGGTAAAAGGAGAATTGTTTGTGTGCCAAATATATGTTGATGATATTATTTTTGGTTCCACTAACCATGCTATTAACGTTGAGTTTGAAAATCCTATGACCAAGGAATTTGCTATGAGCATGATGGGAGAGTTGAAGTTTTTCCTCGGATTTCAAGTGAAGCAATTGAGAGGAGGAACCTTCATCAACCAAGCACTTTATATTCAAGACATGCTCAAGAGGTTCAAAATGCAAGATGTCAAGCCCATGAAGACGCCCATGCCCACAAATGGCCAACTTAATCTTGATCCCAATGGTAAAGATGTGGATCAAAAGGTATATCGCTCTATGATCGGTTCTTTGCTTTACCTTTGTGCATCTAGGACGGATATTATGTTGAGTGTGTGTATGTGTGCAAGATTTCAATCCGCTCCCAAGGAGAGCCATTTTTCGGCAGTGAAAAGAATCCTTCGATATTTGGTTCATACCCCAAACTTGGGCCTTTGGTATCCCAAAGGAGCAACTTTCAAGTTATTGGGATATTCGGATTCGGATTGGGCCGGAGACAAGGTAGACCGCAAGTCCACTTCCGGGTCATGTCAATTCCTAGGGAGGTCATTGGTAAGTTGGTCTTCAAAGAAGCAGAATTGTGTGTCCCTTTCAACCGCCGAGGCCGAGTACATTGCCGCAGGAAGTTGTTGTGCACAATTATTATGGATGAGGCAAACTTTGATGGATTATGGTGTCAAATGTGACAAAGTGCCTCTATTTTGTGACAATGAAAGTGCAATCAAGATCGCCGACAATCCAGTGCAACATAGCCGAACCAAACATATTGAGATTCGTCATCACTTCATTCGAGATCATGTGGCCAAGGGAGACATTGATTTATTCCATGTCAACACCGAGAAGCAACTTGCCGACATTTTCACCAAGCCACTTGATGAAGCAAGATTCCGCGAGTTAAGGCATGAGCTGAATATCATGGATATAAGTAACTTGGATTGAGGTTCTTGCATACACACACATACTATACTAGTATCTTGTTTTAGATGTAGGCACCTAAGTAGGGGGAGCTAGCTCAACTAATGAGCTATCTTATCCTACTAGTGCATAAATTGAACAAAATCTTTCACATTAGCCATTTGAAGATGGCATTTGTGCTTCAAAGATGAGTATTGGTCTTGGGCCCAAGGTTCATATCTTCGCGGTGCCATACCAAACAAACTCAAACATGGTGGCTTCGGCCACCGCCCTCCGTTGGAGGTTGGATCTTTTTTCTTTTTTTGTGTGGTTCTTCTTGTCCTTGTGTTCGTGTTTCGGTGTGTGTGTGTTTCTCGATTCTCTTCCAGTGCAAGTGCTACACATACTCCTTTCTAGTAGTGTTGGATTTCTTCTGCGACGTGTTCAGAAGTGAGGCGAAAATGCTCTTTGGGGTCTTGGTAAGAATTTGCATTCAGCCATAACCCAACAAGCTTCTTCCTGTCAAAATCCTCTGGATACCCCGTGCCCACGGCCCTTGTACCGTGCGCATGGGGACCCCGTGCCCACAGCCCTTGTACCATGCGCACGGGCCTCCGTGCGCATGGGGCCTTTAGCCCATGCGCACGGGGTCTGCGGTTTCTGGCCCTGAAGAGGTGGGACGTGGGGGGGGGGGGTTTGGGTTCTTTCCCACCTAGTCGCCCCTCCACGCCCCAGATCGCCTCCAGGCCGCCGCCGTCGCCTCCTTGTCGCCGATGCTCCTCCGTGCGCTGTGGGACTTCGCTGCTCCGTGGAGATCTCCCGGGATGGGGTCCTCCTCTGGTATCCCCTTCCCCTTGTCCTTCTTTTTCCTCCTTGGATCCTTATTAGTCTAGGGTTTCCTCCTCTACTAGTCTAGGCCAGTCGTTCCCTTGTGATAGACTAGAATCGGATGGGCATTACTCTGGCGGTTCTCCCTGCCGCACTCACTCCCGGATCTTGATCTGGAAGTGGTTGCCGCTGGGCGAACCCCGTGTCCACGGGCCTTGTACCGTGCGCATGGGACCCCCGTGTCCACGGTGGTCAGACCCCCGTGTGCACGGGGTACACAGTGGTGCCAGTCCTGTTTCTTCTCTGTCTTCCATTCCTCGCCAGCTTCTCGAGCACTTGTACTTATTTGTGTCTCTCGTGTTTGTTGTGTTTTGTTGCTGTTGTGTTTCAGACTCTGCTGACAAGAGGTCCGAGCTCCGTCGCAAGCGCACCAAGGCAGGTTCCAGGGAATTCACTTTGGCTCTTCGTCAGCCGTCCGAAAGAATTGGTCAGGGCTCTGAGCTGGGCCATGTTCGCCGTGCCGCCTCCAAGCAACCAGTGATTGAAGCCTCCGAGGATTCAGAAGAGGAGTATGATTCGCAGGAAGATGCTCACTATGAGAACCCCGCAGATGCAGAGATAGAAGATGAGGATGATTCTGCTGATGATGTTGATGAGGAGGAAGGAGAGGAACATGTGCTCCCAGGAGGTCGGAATGTCAAGAATCTACCTCTCTCTAAGTGGACCAAGCCAGAGCTTTGGGCTCGCAGGCAGGATTTCCCCTATGTGCCAAACACTGATGCAGGGGTTGACCCAAGATTCAAGAGTGATTTTCAACACCGTGTGTTCTCTGAGCTGATCATGACCAAGAAAAACAAGTTTGCCCCCCACAAGCAAATCAATGTGGAGGCTCTTCGGGACAATGATCATATCTATCCTGGTGTGTATAATGCTCTTGGGAGGCTTGGCTTGATCCCGTTCGTCGCCTTCCACCATCCGTACAGTGAAGATCTTGTGATGCAGTTCTTTGCCACCGTATACTTCCACAATGATGAGGCTCGCACTATGACTTGGATGTCTGGCACATATGAGTGTGAGGCCTCCATGGCCAAGTTCTCTGACATCATTCCGTATCGGTTCTTTGCTGAGGAGCATCCTGAGTATGGCCGTGCTCGGGGGATAGGTAGAGACAAGGATGAGATTGCTTTTGCTTACAAGCCAGACAAGGCCTTCACCACCGGTTCTATCAAACATTTGAAGCCAACCTATGATACTATGCGTCACATTCTTAGGTACACGCTTAATCCTAAGACCGGGGACTCTCACAATCTGAGGAGCTCCATGTTGGACATCTTTGTCTACCTTCATGACAAGAAGAAAGTGGATGTTCTGGACTTCATGTTCTTTGAGATCAGGCAGTGTGTTCAGGAGAACAAGTCATGCATCTATGCTCCGTTCATCCAAGCTTTGATTGAGTCTGTCTGTCCCGCCAGGTACATTGCCAAGTACCACACCTCCTTTCCGAAGCGTGATGCCAACTGGCTTCCGGCTGCTCCTCCACCATATGTGCCTCCCAAGAAGGGGCGCAACCCCAGGCCTGAGGATCGTGTTACCTACACTGAGGGATGTTCATCCTATGTGCGGATTCCGCGTAGCAAAGGGAAGCAGGTTGCTACTGATGCCAGTTTCACCAGAGAGGAGAAGAAGTCTCTTCTGAAGACCGTGAGCAACATGTTCAAAATGTGTCAGTCCATTCAGCGCCGTCGGGTCAAGGAGATCAACAAGGGCAAGCTGGTGAGGCGTCAGAAGAAGGCTGAGCGTGCTGCAGCTGGTGAGGAGGTTGGTCCAGGGTCCGAGGACATCGACAGTGTGGCCACAGCTCGTTCTTTTCCCTTGGAGGGATGGCACTTTGATGATGATGATGATGCTTCGAGCGCACCTCCTCTTGTCTAGAGTCTCGTTAGCATCGCCTTTTCCCTTTTTGTTGTCTTCATGACAAAGGGGGAGAAGTGTTCTATTAGGGGCGTTTGCAGTTGGTTTCAGTTGGGTGAGATCTCAAGGCCTCGTTTGTTTTGGTTGTGTTTATTTGGCTTGAGATACTCTTATTTACTTGCTTTCGCAGTGTGGTCGTGAGCTACCTAGTCTATGTGAGAGACTATCTACTTTATGGAATTTATCTATGCTTATGTTGATATATCTTGTGGAGTATGATCAAGCTTCTATAGGTTAGTCTCACGTTTTCTGCTCACCACACTTGCATGTGATCTAGGCACCGTGTTGGGTATTATTATGTTGATCGCATGCCTTGACAATGTGGATCTAGGGGGAGCCTCATATGTGTGTGCTTGATGCATAATCAAGCATTTTTTTCCTTGCACATATATAGGGGGAGCTCCTTTGATCAACAATTGTCGCATGGCTGTTTACTTAAGTTGTATCCTGTATGCCATGTCCTAACCATATTGTCATCAATGCACCAAAAAGGGGGAGATTGAAAGTGCAAGTATCACTTAGATTATATTTTGGTGTGATGACAATGTGGTTAGTGGAACTAATGTTGGTTGCTAAAGTTTATCTCAGGACTTTGGTTCCAAGGTGTCCATTGATGGAGGTGTGCGACCCCCCAGTCCAAAAAGATCAAAGGCGTGGTTACCGGCGACTCGAAGGTTTGTCGTTTTGGTTCGATTTGAGTCGTAGGTAAAACCGCACTATCAAGAGGGGTCTTCGTGGAGTTAGTGTCGTGTGGGAATGCCTCCAAGACAGATACACCAGCCCTCCTACACCTCCTCAGATATTCCACTTATTGTGTGCTTTGTCGTGGTGTCCTGTGATGTTTCATCAGAAATCTTCTGGACACCCCGTGTGCACGGGGTCTCTGACCCCCGTGCGCACGGGGTAGTCAGAACATTTCGGGACACCCCGTGCGCACGGGGTACCTCGAAACTCACTGGACACCCCGTGCGCACGGGGCTGACTTGGCCCGTGCGCACGGGGTCCAACGGGCAGAAATCCCCTCCCGGCCAAGAACACTATTTAAGCCCCCTTCTTCCTCCTCCATCCCTCAACCCTAATGTCTTGTTGAGCTCCTCCATTGCTACACCACATTTTGCTCACTACTCTCAATCCCTCCACCCAATCTTGTTGAAACTTTGGGGATTGGGAGATCAAGACCCGATCTACACTTTGACCAAACCAAATCGCGTTCCCCACAACATTCATCCACCATGACTTGTTACTCTTGGAGCTTGGGCTCCTAGGCGGTTAGAGGTTCCTCCGGAAGCTTCCTTGCTTGTGGTGTGCTCCGGAGAAGTTTGTAAAGGTGTGGTGGTCGCCTTCAAGACCAACCCCGAGTGATTCAAGGCTCATCCGTTGGGCGTGACTCGAAGGAGATTACGGTGAGCCTTCGGTGGCGTTCCGCAAGCTTTGGCTCCGGCACCGCTCCAAACGGAGAGTAGCTCTTCCCCAAGGAAGGTGAACTTCGGGATAAAATCCGCGTCCTCGTCTCACTTGTGGTTAATCCTTTCCCGCACTTTACTTAGCCTTGTATGCTTGTTGGCTTGCTAATTAGTTTGTTGCCTAGCATATTTAGCTTAGAGCTTGCTTGTCATATAGGTTGTGTTCACCTAGTTGCATATCTAGTGAACCCTTTTTATCCGCTAAGCCTTAAAATTGACAAGAAAGAGTAAAATTTGTAATCTCCTATTCACCCCCCCTCTAGTCGACCGTATCGATCCTTTCACTTAGTGGCCCAGCCAAAAGTTACCTGAAACATAGATCGCTACCTCAGTTCGATGACAAGGCGCTAGAGCCCGTACCATCATCACACAACGCGGCAGGCCGACCACAACTTGGTCAGGATAAAGCGGCAACTCAGGCCGAACACTAGACCGCCCACCTCGCTGTGAAGGCAAGAATACAACAGCTCGGGGTTGTACATACGACCTTCGACAGGACTTGGGCGGTAGAGCAGGACACACAAGACCGATCTACGGATCGTGAGGACGTGCCTCGACACGCGACGACGACTACCTATTCGGACGTAACAAACCTAGCCACGCCCGGGCCGAAAACTGCAAATGGACTCCATCGGAGGTACGTCGCAGTCTATCCCAATATAGAGGTGCCGCACACCCTCTTTGCTTCACAGACGAAGTAATGCAACATGAATTCCTAGACGGGTTCAAACCCATGAATATAGAATCATACGATGGAACAAGGGATCCCGCGGTATGGATCGAGGACTTCCTCCTCCATATCCACGTGGCCCGTGGAGATGACCTTCATGCCATCAAATACCTACCACTAAAACTCAAAGGACCAGCTCGGTACTGGTTAAACAGTCTGCCGGAAAATTCTATAGGCGGCTGGGAAGATTTGGAAGACGCCTTTCGCGACAACTTCCAAGGAACATATGTCCGGCTACCGGATGCCGATGACTTAAGTCACATTGTCCAGCAGCCCGGGGAGTCAGCCAGGAAGCTCTGGACTAGGTTCTTAGTTAAAAAGAACCAAATCGTCGACTGTCCGGACGCGGAAGCCCTTGCGGCCTTCAAACACAGCGTTCGGGATGAATGGCTTGCACGCCACCTCGGTCAAGAAGGACCTAAATCCATGACAACCCTTACCGCTCTAATGACCCACTTTTGCGCGGGAGAAGACAGCTGGCTCGCTCGTAGAAGCAACAGCGCCAGCGACTCGGGCACTTCCGAAATCTGAGATGGCAATGGCAAACCACGACGAAGCAAACACAACAGTCGCAATGATAATGAAAGATCACGCGACACAGCGGTCAACGCCGGATTCAGCAATCCCAAACCCGGTCAACGGAAAAAGCCATTCAAGGCGAACAAAGACGAACCATCCACCTAGACAGGATATTGGACCGACCCTGCCAGATTCATGGCCACCCCGATAAACCAGCCAATCATACCAACAGAAGCTGTTGGGTCTTCAAGCAGGCCGGCAAGCTCAACGCCGAGCACAAAGGGAGGAGGCCGCCAGGTGATAGGGACGACGAAGAAATTCACCAACCAAATACCGGGGGTCAGAAGCACTTTCCCCCCCAGGATCGACCAATCCCGAAGCGGAAATAGCAGTTCGGCTTCCGCCGCCCACCTCATATACCCGTGAAATTTGTATCGCGCATACATTACTACGCGCTTAAGATACCATGGGCATCGACGGAAGCACAATACGGACAAGCCTGCAAGCACTCCCGTAACATTTTTCTCTACTTTACTCTTTCTTTCTTCATTATCTCTTAAAAATAGGCGACGCAAAGGACAAACACCTAAACTGACTCTATCGGAGTTCGGATCCGTACACTCACCGAAGGGGCTACTTCCGTCAAGGATTCCCCTCGCCGAGGATAGGCGGTGCAGACGCGCGGCAGGAGGTCCAAAATAACTTTTTGTAGACCACACTCTTTATTTCGAGCCTGTAATATGCCTTTTTCCTCCACCTTCGACCCCGGGCATGTCAAATAGCCGGGGTTGTGGTCTTTTTATATATAAAGTAATCATTGGCATATCGCTCAGATCCCAGTAAACATCACCCAAATTAATCATTCGTTTCTTTTCGCAAATGAATATGGCTCCTATGGTCGTTTCACAGATATACCTCGGCACAACCTGCCAGGGGCTCGGTATGGGAACAAATGAGTTGCCAACAAAGTCCGAATAGCTTTATAGCGTACTTCGGCGTCGCGAGTTTGGCCTTATATGCATCAGCTCCGAATCATGTCTTGGGTCAATGGTTGGGTTGCCCGGCTCCTGTGCTTGCTACCTTACGTTCCGCTCTATCGGCTAGGGTAGTAAAGGGAGAACTACTGCGATTGTGCTTCCGGTTCATCTGGTCAAGCACCTCAGTAGAGAAAGCCGAAAACCGACTGTCATGATGCTGCGAGAGCTGGTCAACCACTCGATGACTTATCAGAATCTGTCGCGATTCCCTTCGTATCACATGAAGGACCTTTTTTTTAGGTCATATATGTAACGCATCATATTGGAGTAAGCCGTACACATACCAGGGGCTATATTGTAGTCCCCCCTATAAAACTCCTATGGCTAAGTGAAAGTGTTAGCGCCCTATAGTCTGATTACCTGGTTCGCCGCATTATCACCTCCTTCATTAGCCATAGGAGTTTTATAGGGGGTGATCAAATGCTTTTCCGAACACCCCCGTACTTCCTATGAGGGGGCTGAAGCCGACGACTGGAAAACTTTCAGATTATATAAAAACGGCCGCACAGGAGGAACACAAGCTTTCGAGCAAAACATAAAAATAGGTTAAATATAAAATTGTCTTTTACAATTCCCATACACCTCACTCGAATATTATGTCTTTCGAGCATTGACCCTCTATCAAGAGGGCGGCCTCTAAGACGTCTTCAAAATAATGCTCCGGTGCGTAACGGTCCTTGCCCTTGGGTGGACTCTTCGCCACAACATCGATGGCCTTCATCTTCCCCCAGAATGTCTTGACACGGGCAAAGGCCATCCGTGCACCCTCAATGCACGCCGACCGCTTCACAGCGTCGATACGTGGCACCGCATCAACAAGCCACTGCACCAAGTCGAAGTAGCTATTCAGAACAGGCTCAGTTGGCCACAGCCGGATTATGACGTTCTTCATGGCAGCGCTGGATATCCTATGAAGCTCGGCCCATTGGGACATCTGTTCATTCAGCAACAGAGGGCGCTTTGACGCGCCAAATTGTGACCAGAAAAGCTTCTCCGTTGCATACCCCTCTCGCGCTTGGTAAAACTGCGCCGCATCGGAAGAACTCTTCGGCAAGTCTAAAAATTCGTCCGGAGAAGTCCACACTTGGTTAAGCTGAGCATAGTTCGGATCGCCAAACTTAGTCTGTAGCAAAAAGGGCTTACCGGCTGCAATTTCCCTAGCTTGCCGGATCTCCTCACGGGCTGCTCTGGATTCAGACCGCGCTTCTCTCGCCTCTCGTAAGGCCTTGTCAAGATCAGCCATTTTGGCTTCGTTCTCCTTCTCAAGTAATTCACAGCGGCCAGTAGCATTTTTTAGTTCGAGTGCCATCGTGGATATCTTCTCCTCATCTTAGCGCCGAGCAGCTTGTTCGGCCTTTAACTCAGCCGATGCCTTTTCGGCAGCCGCATTACTAAACCGGGCCTGTTCCTTGGCCCGGGCCAGCTCCGCCCGAAGAATCTCAACGGCGGCAGCACCATCTGCAGCCATGCATATCCCAGTATATAACTTTCAGCGTCATGCTTATATTAAAAAATGTATGTGAAAGGGCTGCTCTGAATACATACCTTGCGACTTGTCAAGACGCATATTGATTAACGCAATGTCATCCCCTACCACATCAAGCTTCCGCCGCAGCTCGGCAATATCCGTAGTCCGGGAAGTAGCCAGGGGGGAAGCTGCCTGTGTTCAAATTAATCAGATTAGTCCTTGAGTATTTCTTCTTGATCCTCCGTTCGCCTCCCTTGGGAAGCCAACCCGAGTCTCAGGGGCTACTACCTATACACAGGTGCATCTTTGCTAATAAAATATAGTTGAAAACATTACATCACAAACCTCGAAGCCTCTTAGCAGGCTCATGAAGGCTTCATTCAGTCCGCTCTTTGCGGACAGAATCTTCTCAACCACCGCACCCATCAAGGTATGATGTTCCCCCGAGACAGATGCTTTTTGCAGCATATCCCTCAACATATCCGGCGCCGCCGGGTCTCCGGAAGCCGTTGTAGGAGCACGACCATCCTTTGAAGGAACCCGTTCACCCGTCTCCAGAATCATCGTTGGCTGAAAACCGGATAGTCCGGGGCCTTCATTATTGGCCCCCGAATCCCGGACGAACGGAGGTCCACCTTCGGGTACTACCTCTTTCATCCCCCGCGCCGCTTGTTGATCGAGAAAAACCCTCCGAGATGACACTTCGGAGTCGTCTGCCTTATTGGGCGAGGAGGTCAGGGGAGGCGTCTCACTTTCCATCATCTCTGGGAGGAGATCTCCCGAAGAAGAGGATTGCCCAGAAAAACTCTGTGCCGAACTGTAAAAATACACAGGCACGTTACATGTCTCTTCGGTAACAGGAAAGGAACAGGATGCTATCAATGCACCCCGGATTCACTTACGATTTGGTTGAGGGCTTGTCCTCATGACAGAGCTGTTCAACGGCGCCGCCTTCCAATCCCGAGCCGCTCGACGGTGGCATCTTGCCCCTCTTAGGAGACCGCTGTTGGGGAACGTAGTAGAAATTCAAAATTTTCTACGCATCACCAAGATCAATCTATGGATTAACTAGCAACGAGAGAGAGGGGAGTGCATCTTCATACCCTTGAAGATCGCGGTGCGGAAGCGTTGCAATAACGCGGTCAGTGGAGTCGTACACGAAGCGATTCAGATCGCGGCCGAATCCGATCTAAGCACCGAACAACGGTGCCTCCGCGTTCAACACACATGCAGCCCGGTGACGTCTCCCGCGCCTTGATCCAGCAAGGGAGAGGGAGAGGTTGGGGAAGACTCCATCCAGCAGCAGCACGACGGCGTGGTGGTGGTGGAGGAGCGTGGCACTCTAGCAGGGCTTCGCCAAGCACTGCGAGAGACGAGGAGGGAGAGGGGTAGGGCTGCGCCAAGAGAGAGGGAGACTCGTGTCTTCTGCAGCCCCAAAACCCCCACTATTTATAGGAGGAGGGGAGGAGGGTGCGCCCCCTCTAGGGTTCCCACCCCTAGGGGTGGCGGCCAGCCCTAGATTGGATGGAGGGGCGGCCAATAGGGGAAGAGAGGGGGGCGCGCCCTAGGGTGGGCCTTAGGCCCATCTGCGCCTAGGGTTTCCCCCCTTCCCTGCGCCTTGGGCCTCTTGTGGGAGGCGCACCAGCCCACCTAGGGGCTGGTCCCTTCCCACACTTGGCCCACGCAGGCCTCCGGGGTTGGTGGCCCCTCCCGGTAGACCCCCGGAACCCTCCGGTGGTCCCGGTACATTACCAGTGACGCCCGAAACTCTTCCGGTGGCCAAAACCTCACTTCCTATATATTATTCTTTACCTCCGGACCATTCCGGAACTCCTCGTGACGTCCGGGATCTCATCCGGGACTCCGAACAACATTCGGTAACCACGTATATCTATTCCCTATAACCCTAGCATCATCGAACCTTAAGTGTGTAGACCCTACGGGTTCAGGAACCATGCAGACATGACCGAGACATTCTCCGGCCAATAACCAACAGCGGGATCTGGATACCCATGTTGGCTCCCACATGTTCCACGATGATCTCATCGGATGAACCACGATGTCGGGGATTCAATCAATCCCGTATACAATTCCCTTTGTCAATCGGTATGTTACTTGCCCGAGATTCGATCGCCGGTATCCCAATACCTCGTTCAATCTCGTTACCGGCAAGTCACTTTACTCGTTCCGTAATGCATGATCCCATGACTAACTACTTAGTCACATTGAGCTCATTATGATGATGCATTACCGAGTGGGCCCAGAGATACCTCTCAGTCATACGGAGTGACAAATCCCAGTCTCGATTCGTACCAACCCAACAGACACTTTCGGAGATACCTGTAGTGTACCTTTATAGCCACCCAGTTACGTTGTGACGTTTGGTACACCCAAAGCATTCCTACGGTATCCGGGAGTTGCACAATCTCATGGTCTAAGGAAATGATACTTGACATTAGAAAAGCTCTTAGCAAACGAACTACACGATCTTGTGCTATGCTTAGGATTGGGTCTTGTCCATCACATCATTCTCCTAATGATGTGATCCCGTTATCAATGACATCCAATGTCCATGGTCAGGAAACCATAACCATCTATTGATCAACGAGCTAGTCAACTAGAGGCTTACTAGGGACATGTTGTGGTCTATGTATTCACACATGTATTACGGTTTCCAGTTAATACAATTATAGCATGAACAATAGACAATTATCATGAACAAGGAAATACAATAATAACCATTTTATTATTGCCTCTAGGGCATATTTCCAACAACCGCCCCTCCCATCCTTCGGAGGCGGCCCTTTTCTTCCTGAATGGAGAAGGGATACTTGCTTCTCTTTCGCCTTTGTCTTCGGGTGAGGAAATGTCGATTTCTCCGGACTCAGTATCTAATTTACCTCTGGAACGGTCGCCCCGGGTCTTCTCACTCTCCAACTTGCCCTCCCCTACCGGCGCCTGGTACGGTGCCGGTGCCAGCATCCTTGTTAACACGGGGGCTGCTGAGTCTTCGGGAAGAGGGGCCGGACACCTAATTCGCTCCGCTTTCTTTATCCAGCCCTGGAAGAAGATGGTTTGCTCAGTGTCTTACCACAGGATATCTGATTATGAGGTGTTCGGCGGGCGAGTATTTACCGGGGTATCCGGATGGTTACAGTCTAGGCCGGTATCTTCGGTGGTGTCCGGCCATTGTTTTCGTTTCCCGAAAAAAAATTCCACATTCCTTCGTGCGTAGTGCCGAAGAAGTGCTGAAGAGTTCGTGGCCCTTCTGGGTTAAACTCCCACATGCGGAGAGGCCATCGCTGGCACGGCAGGGTCCGGCAGACTAGCATTACCTGAATAACGATGACAAGATCGATATCCTTCTCAATGAGGCTTTGTATGTGACTTTGCAGAGTCCGCACCTCGTTAACTGATCCCCAGTCCAACCCCTTATTAATCCATGATGCGAGCTGAATTGGGGGGCTGGATCAAAACGCAGGCGCAGCTGCCCACTTGGAACCACGGGGCTCGGTGATGTAAAACCACTCCTGCTGCCATAAGTCGGAAGATTCTTTGAAAGATCCTTTTAGCCAAATAGCGCTGGTAAGCTTGCTCACTGAGGCACCGCCGCACTCCGCCTGCTCCCCCTCTATCATTTGCGGTTTCACATTGAAAGTCTTGAGCCACAAGCCGAAGTGTGGAGGAGTTCGGAGGAAGGCTTCGCACCTGACGATAAATGCCGAGATGAGATGAACAAAGTTCGGGGCGAGATCGTGAAAATCTAGTCCATAATAGAACATGAGCCCCCGGACGAAGGGATTAAGGGCAAACCCTAATCCTCGGAGGAAGTGGGAAACGAACATAACCCTCTCGCCAGATCTGGGGGTAGGGATAACCTGCCCCTCCACGGGAAGCCGATGGAGGATTTCTGCGGTCAGATATCTTGCCACCCGAAGCTTCGCGATATCCTCCTCTATGACAGAAGAAGCCACCCACTGGCCTTGACGACTGGATCCGGACATGACTGGGTTTGCGGAGGGTGAAACCTGGGTGTTGGAACTCGAGGTAGTAAGAGTCGAGGAAGAAGCAAGCGTGGAGAGGAAAGGCGGGTCTGTGCCCCTTTATAAAGGCCGAGAATATTGAACGCCTCCTCCCGAGCCTTAAAATTTGCCTATTCCCAAGGAGTTGTACCCTACGGACGGTTGGGTTACCCATGTTTGTGTCGATAAAAGAATCCCTTAATAAGGGGACACGATCTCTGCTTGGATAAGACGTGCCAATGACAACCGCGTCTTGGAACGTGGGGCCGCAGGCAAAACAACGGTGCGAAATAATGACCGGACTGACATGATGTCATGTTGTAAAAAGTTGCCAGAGGATTGGACTTATAAGTTATTATGCCCTCTGTGGAAGTATATGCTGCTCATGCTGCCGAGCCGAACTCGATCGTCCGAAGACCATTGTGAAGTATCCGTAAAGAAGGGAACCCGCCTTGCAATGCCGAAGACAAATCTGCGCGCCGGACTCCTCATCATTGAAGCCAGGTTCAGGGGCTACTGAGGGAGTCCTGGACTAAGGGGTCCTCGGGCGTCCGGCCTGTTAGCCATGGGTCGGACTGGTGGGCTATAAAGATACGAAGACCGAAGACTGCACCCGTGTCCAGATAGGACTCTCCTTGGCGTGGAAGGCAAGCTTGGCGACCAAATATGTAGATTCCTTTCTTTGTAACCGACCTTGTGTAACCCTAGATCCTCCCGGTGCCTATATAAACCGGAGAACTTAGTCCGGAAGCGAGATTCATGACCATAGTCATACAGGCTAGACTTCTAGGGTTTAGCCATTACGATCTCGTGGTAGATCAACTCTTGTAATACTCATATTCATCAAGATCAATCAAGCAGGAAGTAGGGTATTACCTCCATAGAGAGGGCCTGAACCTGGGTAAACATTGTGTCCCCTGTCCCCTGTTACCATCGACCTTAGACGCACAGTTCGGGACCCCCTACCCGAGATCCGCCGGTTTTGACACCGACACCTGGATATCGTCATAATTATTTGAAGTTCTATCAATTGCCCAACAGTAATTTGTTTACCCACCGTTTGCTATTTTTCTCAAGAGAAGCCACTAGTGAAACCTACGACCCCCGGGTCTTCTTTCTCTTATATTTGCCTTGTGATCTACTTTTCCCTTGCATTTTTATTCAGATCTATTAAACCAAAAATTACAAAAATACCTTGTTGCACTTTATTTATTTGCGATCTATTATTTCAATCTACTACAATTTACCTCACGTTCGCTTGCCAATTTCTGGCGCCGTTACCCGAAAGGGATTGACAACCCCTTTAACACGTCAGGTTGCGAGGTGTTGTTATTTGTGTGTAGGTGCTATTTACATTGTGTTGCTTGGTTCTCCTACTAGTTCGATACCTTGGTTTCATAACTGAGGGAAATACTCTACCGTCGCTGTGCTACATCATCCCTCCCTCTCCGGGGAAATACCGACGTAGTTCTAGCTACCATCAAGGAGAATTTCTGGCGCCGTTGCCGGGGAGGATCTTCAACATAACCAGGTTCCTAATCACAACTCTCATCTCCTTGAAATTTACATTATTCTCCATTTGCCTCTCGTTTTCCTCTCCCCCACTTCACAAAAATTTGCCGTTTTATTCGCCTCTCTTTTTCCGTTCGTTGTTTTCTTGTTGGATCTGTTTTTGAGTGCAATCTTGTTGTGTGGTCATCATGACTCAAGAGAACACCAAGTTATGTGATTTCTCAAATACCAACAACAATGATTTTATTGGCACTCTGCTTGCTCCTCCCACCACTAGTGCGGAGACTTGTGATATTAATACCGCTTTGCTGAATCTTGTTATGAAAGACCAATTTTCCGGTACTCCTAATGAGGATGCCGCGTCCCATCTTAATACCTTCGTGGAATTATGCTATATGCAAAAGAAAAAAGATGTGGACAAGATGAAATTATTTCCGTTCTCTTTGCGTGATTCTGCAAAAAATTGGTTCTCTTCTTTGCCTCGCAATATCGATTCTTGGAACAAGTGCAAAGATGCTTTTATCACCAAGTATTTTCCTCCTTCAAAAATTATTTCCCTTAGAACCCAGATCATGAATTTCAATCAACTTGAACATGAGCATGTTGTACAATCTTGGGAAATGATGAAAATTATGCTAAGGAATTGCCCAACTCATGGGTTAAATCTTTGGATGATCATACAAAAAATTTATGCGGGATTGAATTTTGTTTCTCGTAATCTTTTAGGTTCCGCTGTGGGTGGTACTTTTATGGAAAGTACTTTGGGTGAAGCCACCAAATTTCTTGATAATATCATGGCAAATTATTCATAATGGCATACCGAAAGAGCTCCTACTAGTAAAAAAGTTAATTCAGTTGAAGAAATTTCTTGTTTGAGTGACAAAGTTGATGCTCTTATGAAATTGGTTGCTAGTTAAAGTGCTCCTATTGATTTTAATGATATGCCTTTGTCTACTTTGATTGAGCAAAATAGTTATGCCATTTATGTGAATTTTATCTCTAGAAATAATTTCAACAACAATGCTTATAGAGGTAATTTTAATCCTAGGCCTTTTCCTAGTAATTCCTCTAATAATTATGGTAATTCCTATGGACATCAATCTTATAATAATAATAGGAACACCTCTGATCTTGAGAATAATATTAAATAATTTATCAACACACAAAAAGTTTTCAACACTTCCATAGAAGAAAAGTTGAATAAGATTGATGATTTGTCTAGAAGTGTTGATAGAATTGCTCATGATGTGGAAAATCTCAAGATGAAAATTTTTGTGCCTAAAGTAGATGAATCAATTAAAGCTCTTTATGTTTCTATGGACGAAAGTAAGAAAAGAATTGCTATGCTTAGAGCTAAAAGAGAATTTTTAGAGAAAGCTTTTTCTAGTGATTATTCTTGCAAAAATGATGAAGATCTTAAAATGATTGGTGTTTCTTCTATTGATTCCTTGTTTAGTAAAGTTAAGAAAGATGAAAAAGGGACTGGAGAAGAGTCAACTTTAAGTAGAAGGCGTCCCAGTATTTCAGAGGGTGAAAATCTTGTTGAGAAAATTAATGAAAGTGGGTTTGGAGAGGTCAAAACTTTAACTAGTGATGTGCACACTCTTTTGGATTACAAAGACTTTAATTATGATAGTTTCTCTTTGATTGATTGTATTTCTTTGTTGCAATCCATGATAAATTCGCCCCATGATTATGAACAAAACAAAGCTTTTACTAAACATATTCTTGATGCTATGATGAAAGCTTTAGAAGAAAAACTGGAATTGGAAGTTTCAATTCCTAGAAAATTGCATGATGAATGGGAACCTACTATCAAAGTAAAGATTAAAAATTATGAGTGTTTTGCTTTATGTGACTTGGGTGCTAGTATTTCTACAATTCCGAAATCTTTATGTGATGTGCTTGGTCTTACTAATCTTGAAGAATGTTCTTTGAATTTGCACTTGGCGGATTCTACTATTAAAAGGCCTATGGGAAGAATTAATGATGTTATTATTCTTGCAAATAGGAATTATGTGCCCATATATTTCATTCTTCTTCATATTGATTGCAATCCGTCTTGTCCAATTATTATTGGAAGACCGTTTTTACGCACTATTGGTGCCGTGATTGATATGAAAGAAGGCAATATTAAGTTCCAATTTCCTTTGAGGAAAGGATGGAACGCTTTCCTAGAACTAGAATTAAGCCATCTTATGAATCAATCATCAGGGCATCTTATGGATCTCGAACCAAGGATGACGAAACTCAGATCCTTGCTTTATGCCTAGCTAAGGGCGTAAAACTATAGCGCTTGTTGGGAGGCAACCCAACGAATAAAATTTATTTTTGCGTTTTGCTTTCTGTTGTTGAGTGTGTAGCACAATTATGCTACTGTTATGATTGTATTTTTTATGTTTTAATTAGTGTTTGTGCCAAGTAGAACCAATAGGATCTTCTTGGTTGATAGTTGTTTGATCTTGCTGAAAAAGACAGAAACATTGCGCTCACGAAAATAATTTTCATAAATCACAGAAAAAAGTTTTTGCCCTGATTCTTTTTGCAGAAGATTAATATACAAATTGCCCTGGTCGTCCTATTTTGGTTGAAGTTTTGGAGTTCCAGAAGTATTCGTTTAAATCAGATTGCTACAGACTGTTCTGTTTTGACAGATTCTGTTTTCTTTGTGTTGTGTGCTTATTTTGATGGCTCTATGGTTTTCTTTGTTGAGTTTTTTGCCATAGAAAAGTTGGAATACAATAGATATAATACAAAAACAAAATAAGAATTGGTTTGATACAGCACTTATAGTAGTGATTTATTTTTCTTACACTAACGGATCTCATGAAGGTTTTGTTGAGTTTTGTGTGATTGAAGTTTTCAAGTTTTGGGTTATCTTACGATGGATAAAGGAAGGATGTAAGAGCCTAAGCTTGGGGATACCCCGACATCCCAAGCTATTATCCAAAAATGAGCAACCAACTAAGCTTGGGGATGCCCCCGAGTGGCATCCCCGCTTTCTTCCAACAACTATCGGTATTTTACTTGAAACTATATTTTTATTCGTCACATTATATGTGTTTTGCTTGGAGCATCTTGTATGATATGTGTCTTTGCTTGTTTTATTTTGTGTTTTAAGTTATCAATCCTTGCTAGACACACCTATTCGAGAGAGCCAAAATTATGTCATGACTTGTTAGAATTGCTCTCTATGCTTCACTTAAATCTTTTATGAGCTAGGACTTGCTCTAGTGCTTCACTTATATCTTTTTGAGCACGGTGTGCTTTGTTATTTTTGAAGAAATGCTCTCTTGCTTCACTTAGATTTATTTTTGAGTTAGTAAATTTTTGAAGAAATTCTCTCTTGCTTCACTTAAATTATTTTGAGAGAAAGAAAATTTGTTATGCTCATGATCTTCACTTATATTTGTTTGAGCTTATGAAAAGCAACACATGAAAATTAGTCCCAAAGTGATAGATATCCAAGAAGGATAAAGTAAAAGAAAATGTCATGAAGATTGTTGGACAAAATAAACTTGATTCTTAGTAATAGTTTTGAGATATGATGATGTGATATGTGAGTTATGTTGATGAGTAATTGTGCTCTAGTAAGAATATTGGTGTTAAGGTTTGTGATTCCCTATGCATGCACTAAAGTCGATAATCATGCAATGAAAATTATATCCTACTTGTGGTGCATTATTCGGTGTTAATTATGCTTAATGCTTGCTTATGAGATTATTCGTTTCTTGGTTGGTCGCTTCCCAATCTTTTGCTAGCCTTCATTTTGCACTAAGTATGACCTCCACTTGTGCATCCAAAATCCCTTAAATCAGTTTTGCCACATGAGTCCACTATATCTACCTATATGCGGTACTCTTTTGCCGTTCTAAGCAAATTTGCATGTGCCATCTCTAATTTTCAAAATAAACTTCTCTTTTGTGTGTGTGTTTCGCTCGCGAAACAGTAACGGGTGGCTAATATTTTCCATGCTAGATGTGTTATTCTCACGATGAGTGTTTATTCACTTGTCATTGCACGAGAGTAAGGCAAAGGTCTTAGGGATGCCCAGTCCCGAAATGCAAAAATAAATTTACTTTATGTTGTCAAATAATAAATTCCTTGGAAAGTGTTGGTATGGAGGGCACCCGTGGATACGGCTAGCCATGGAAAGTGAAAGAATGGTGGAAAAAGGAATAAAGTTTATTTTCTATTTGGGAACCGCCTATGGAATATCTAGCATGGAAAGTGTTCAGAACTCTAAGTCATTTTCGTTGGTGGGATGGATACATGCTACCTCTTGAGCTTGTGTTGGTTTTTCCCTTGAAGAGGAAAGGATGATGCACCAAAGTAGCGTAAGTATTTCCCGTAGTTTTTGAGAACCAAGGTATCAATCCAGTAGGAGACTACACACAAGTCGCCTCGTACCTACACAAACAAATAAGAACCTTGCAACCAATGCGATAAAGGGGTTGTCAATCCCTTCACGACCACTTGCAAAAGTGAGATCTGATAGAGATAATAAGATAAATATTTTTGGTATTTTTATAATATAAACGGAAAGTAAAGAATGCAAAGTAAAATAGATTGGAAACTTATATGATGGAGAATAGACCCGGGGGCCATAGGTTTCACTAGTAACTTCTCTCAAGATAGCATAAGTATTACGGTGGGTGAACGAATTACTGTCGAGCAATTGATAGAAAAGTGCATAATTATGAGAATATCTAGGCATGATCATGTATATAGGCATCACGTCCGCGACAAGTAGACCGAAATGATTCTGCATCTACTACTATTACTCCACACATCGACCGCTATCCAGCATGCATCTAGAGTATTAAGTTCATAAGAATGGAGTAACGCATTAGGCAAGATGACATGATGTAGAGGGATAAACTCAAGCAGTATGATATAAACCCCATCTTTTTATCCTCGATGGCAACAATACAATACGTGCCTTGTTGCCCCTGGTATCACTAGGAAAGGACACCGCAAGATTGAACCCAAAGCTAAGCACTTCTCCCATTGCAAGAAAGATCAATCTAGTAGGCCAAACCAAACTGATAATTCGAAGAGACTTGCAAAGATAACCAATCATACATAAAAGAATTCAGAGGAGATTCAAATATTGTTCATAGATAATCTTGATCATAAACCCACAATTCATCGGATCTCGACAAACACACCGCAAAAAGAGTTACATCAAATAGATCTCCAAGAAGATCGAGGAGAACTTTGTATTGAGATCCAAAGAGAGAGAAGAAGCCATCTAGCTAATAACTATGGACCCGAAGGTCCGTGGTAAACTACTCACACATCATCGGAGGGGCTATGGTGTTGATGTAGAAGCCCTCCGTGATCGATTCCCCCTTCGGCGGAGCTCCGAAAAAGTCCCCAAGATGGGATCTCACGGGTATAGAAGGTTGCGGCGGTGGAAATAGGGTTTCGTGGTGCTCCTGGATGTTTTTGGGGTATATGGGTATATATAGGAGGAAGAAGTAGGTTGGTGGAGCTGCGAGGGGCACGCCTAGGGGGGCAGGCGCGCCTCCCTGCCTCGTGGCCTCCTCGCTTCTTTCTTGACGTCCACTCCAAGTCCTCTGGATCACGTTTGTTCCAAAAATAACTCTCCCGAAGGTTTCATTCCATTTGGACTCCGTTTGATATTCCTTTTCCGCGAAACACTGAAATAGGAAAAAAAACAGCAATTTGCACCGGGCCTTCGGTTAGTAGGTTAGTCCCAAAAATAATATAAAAGTGCTTAGTAAAGCCCATTAAACATCCAAAACAGATAATATAATAGCATGGAATAATCAAAAATTATAGATACGTTGGAGATGTATCAAGCATCCCACTACTGGAATGAGCAGATTTGCCGTCTGCTGTCTCTTTGTCGTCCGCTAGCGGACGGCAAAGAAAGGCTTTGCCATCAGCCACTAGAAAACGGACGGCAAAGAGTTAGCGGACGGCAACGGAAGGCTTTGCCGTCAGCCTATCTTTGCCATCAGCTAGCGGACGGCGAAGCAGCTTTGCCGTCTGCTAGTTGACGGCAAAGAGGGTGGGTGGCGGCCTCCGAGGAAGACCTAACGGTCGTTTTCTTCGCCGTCTGCTGGCGGACAGCAACAATTCTTTCCCGTCCGCCAGCGGGCGGCAAAGCAAACGGCCGTTTTAACAGGTGTCCCCCCCGGCCCCACCCCACTAGGTATGCTCTTTGCCGTCCGCTAGCGGACGGCAAAGAGCTATGACCTGCTAGCAGAAAAGGGGCCGCGCCTGCGCCCCCACCCCTCTCTCTAGATCTCCTTCACCACCCGCGCCGCCGCCCTCGACCGCCACTCCGCCCCGCCACCTCGCCCCGCCGCCACGCCGCCCTGTCCCATTGCCCCGCCGCCACTCCGCCGCCCCATCGCCCCGCCGCCACGCCGCCCCCCGCCCCACCGCCCCGCCAC
This sequence comes from Triticum aestivum, assembly GCF_018294505.1. Taxonomy (NCBI): domain Eukaryota; kingdom Viridiplantae; phylum Streptophyta; class Magnoliopsida; order Poales; family Poaceae; genus Triticum; species Triticum aestivum. The sequence goes on from NC_057796.1 coordinate 448,855,341, forward strand.
CACCCGCGCCCCGTAGCATCGCCCCGGCACCCGCCCCGACCCGGCGCCCGGCCCCGCCCCCGCCGCCCCGTCCCATCGCCCCGGCGCCCGCCCCGCCCCGGCGCCCCGGCACCCGCCCCCGGCCCCGCCGCCTCCTCCACCACCGCCGGAGCTCAAGGTTTTTTTCTACTGTTATTTGTGTTTAGATTTAGGTTAGAGTGGTAGGATTAGGTTACTGCCAGATTTAGGTTTACATAATTAGAAGAAGAAGAAAATTGAAAAAAGAAGAATAAGTAGAAGAAGAGGAAAAAGGGAAAAAGGAAGAGGGTTGCCGAGGGGATAGATGGTGGAGCTAGTGGGTCCCGCCGGTCCCGACGCCCATGCCAAGAACCCCCCGGTCCGAGTGCTGACCCGTCGACCGTGTGTCGCCATACCTGAGGGCGCCCGGGGACGAGCGGGTTAGGGGGTTCCTCGGTGTCGATGGAACCTTAAATAACAAGTATCGTCGGTGCGAGATACATGTGGCTGTCGGTGTCGAGCACTACATCCACGTCCCACAAGGGACGCCGACGTCTGGCGTCCCAAAGCAACTATTCTCGGCGTCGATGGCGGTCGAACACCCTAAATTCGCCAAGGTGTTCGACCGTCATCGGCCACCAGAACTATTGTTGCGGGACGCCGGGCGCCGGCTTCACTTGTGGGATGCGGATTTAGTGTTCAACGCCGACCGCCTCGTGTAACTTGCACCGATGGTAGTTGCTATTTAGTTTACCCAGGGACGAGCGGGTTAGGGGGTTCCTCGATGTCGATGGTACCCTAAATAGCATGTATCGTCAGTGCTAGGTGCATGTGGCCGTCGGTGTCGAAGACTACATCCACGTCCCACAAGTGACACAGGGGTCCTGCGTCCAGCAGCAGCAGTTCTCGGTGTCGATGGCGGTCGAACACCATTGCGAATTTGTCTGCCAGCCTCAGAGATGACGATTGAAAGCTAAGTGTTGAAACTTGAAACACCCAAACTAACTCAAGTCAGTTTGGTTGTTTGAAATTTCAAAACTTGGCTTTAATCCTCATCGCAGAGGCTGCCAGACAAATTCGCCAAGGTGTTCGGCCGTCATCGGCCACCAGAACTATTGTTGCGGGACGCCGGGCGCCGGCTTCACTTGTGGGATGTGGATCTAGTGTTCAACGCCGACCACCTCATGTAACTTGCACCGATGGTAGTTGCTATTTAGTTTACCCGGGGACGAGCGGGTTAGGGGGGTCGCTATGTTACTCATCTTTCGATTTAAATGTGCAGTTATTTCGTCGCTGCGAGGGTCTAGTGTTCGACGAGCTCCGCCCCTGCATTCGTTGGTGAGCACAAATGACATCTCCTCCTCACCCCTTCATTTGCTATGTTCCGGTCTTCGTGCCGATGAAACTTGCTAGCTATAGGTGTCAATCATCAGTATGCGTAGCCACTATGCGTCTCCCGTTCGAAAGGGTTACATCTATAAATATGCATGCATTTGCATATTTATAATCGTGATTCTTTCGAATTGTCCAACGTTATCCATGGATAGCCCGAGTATGTGTAGATTGGGTTCGTTTTCCCATATGCTCTGCTCCGGATCCGATGCAGAATTTCGTCAGTGCCTCCCTGTTGTTCTCCGGGTACACATCCTCTCTGCTTACTGCCGAGACGTGTATCAGGAGAACAGCGGGGAGGTGCTGCCGAAATTTTGCGTCGGGTCCGAAGCAGAGCATGGGAAAACGAACCCAATCTACACATACTCGGGTGGGATTAGGACCTATCTTTACCTATTAGCGTGTAGGTTGCATGGACGTAATAAAACTGACAAACTCCATTAACTGATGGATATGGTTTGCTTAAATATGTATATATTTCTTGTGTGTCCAGTAGGAAGTCAATATGAGTGATCGTGCGTGGATGTACACCGGTTTCACTAGTCAGAAAGTTTGGACCGAGGAATGGTTAACAAAAACCAAGGGGTTTGTTAGAGCCGCATTTGCAAATGGCCAGCAATTTAGCTGGTGCCCCTGTGCCCGGTGCGACAACTATAAAAAGAGGGACGAGCTTGAAATGAGTAAAGACCTGCAGAAGTTTGGTTTTACGTCTGATTACATGGTCTAGACATTACATGGTGAGTCTACCCAGCGTGCCAGAGCCGAGGTGGTTCATCGTCGCACCGACGAGCATGGTACCGGGACCGCACACATGGTGCAAGACTTTGACGATGCTCGGGACTTGGACGAGGAGATGGAGGAATCTGCAAAGGCCTTCACTGAAATGTTGGAGTCCTCAAAACGTCCTCTCCACGAGCACACTGAGCTTTGTCAGCTGGATGCCATCTCACAAATAATGGCTCTGAAGGCTCAATTCAACTTGGGCAGAGAATGCTGCGACGCGATGATGATAGTATTCAGACGATTTCTACCCAAAGGCCATGTGCTACCTCCAAACCTATATCAGTCAGACAAAATTCTCCGTGCTCTTAAGATGCCCTATGAGAAGATACATGCCTGTGAGAAAGGATGTGTCTTATTTAGGCTTTAGTATGAGGACTTGAACTATTGTCCCATTTGCAATTCTTCCAGGTATGTTGTGGTAGACAACGGTATGGGTGAGAAGACGCAGACCAAAATACCCTTTAATGTTCTTTGGTATATGCCAATCGTACCAAGACTTCAACGTCTTTTCATGGTCGAAGAGATGGCCAGACAGATGACATGGCACAAAACGGGCAAAAGAACCAAACTAGATGCAGATGGGAATGTGATGATGGTGCACACATCGGATGGTGAAGCGTGGAAGCGCTTCGATGCATTACATAAGGAAAAAACGGCAGATCCAAGGCATCCTCGAGTCGCCGTCAGCACAGATGGGTTCAGTGTGTTTGGTCAGATGGCAGCCCCATACAGCTGTTGGCCCGTGTTTGTCATTCCACTCAATCTCCCCCCCCCCCGGGCAGATTATGCAAAGAAAGAACATTTTCCTGACGTTGATAATTCCAGGGCCCAACTATCCGGGGAAGAATATGAATGTGCACATGCAGCCGCTTAAGGACGAATTGCAAGAAGCTTGGGATAATGGGTTCAAGACATACGATGCCTTTAGCAAAGAGAACTTCATAATGCGTGCCTGGTACATGTACTCGACGCATGACTTGCCGGCGTATGCGCTATTCGTTGGCTGGTGTGTGCATGGAAGGTTCCCGTGCCCCACATGCAAGGGAGCTCTTGAGTTTCATTGGCTGACGGCAGGGCACAAGTATAGTTGCTTCGACTTGCATAGACCGTTTCTACATCCTGGCCATAAGTTCAGGAAAGACAAGAAGAACTTCATCAAAGGTAGAGTTGTCAAACACTCTCCACCACCTGTGTTGACAGGCCAACATACCCTAGATCAATTAAATGCTCTCGAGCCAGATCCAGAGCGTTCAGGGTATTTCAAGGGGTATAATAAGGAACACGCCTGGACTCACAAGACATGCTTCTGGGATCTGCCTTACTTCAAATACCTCCTTTGCCCACACAACATCGACATGATGCACACTGAAAAGAATATCGCCGAAGCCATTTTTGGTATATTGTTCGGCATAGAGGGGAAATCAAAGGATAATACTAAGGCTAGAGTCGATCAAGAGGAGCTATGTGATAGACCGTTACAAAACATGAAAGAACCGAAAGGAAAGGGAGCTGGACGAAGCGAAAGGCATGGTTCAATCTTGGAAGGCCAGCTATGAAGGAAATTATTTTGTGGGTGAAAATGCAGTTGATGTTCCCCGATGGGTATGCAACAAATCTAAAGAGGGGAGCGAGTCTTCAAAAATTGAAAATATTTGGTCTAAAAAGTCATGATTGGCACATATGGATTGAGCGGATAATGCCGGTGATGTTGCGTGGCTTCATCCCTGAGGATGAATGGCTAGTACTGGCAGAGCTGAGCTATTTCTTCCGTGTTATTTGTGCGAAAGAACTATCACCTGGCCTCCTAAAAGAAATGGAACAGTTGGCGCCGGAGTTGATCTGCAAGTTAGAGATCCAACCTCAGCCTATTCAAAGGAAATCTCACACCAGCCAGTGGTTGGAAACCAATATCGTTGGATGTTGAAGAATGGCGGACCATTTCGCTGTATCTCTTCAACAACCTAACAGAAGTGCGGCCGTACATCGAGTAAGATCTCAGTACATTGTTTCGCAACTTCTAATTCCTTTGAACTGCTCTTATTCCTGGATATTTGATGCAGTCGATACGTCGCCACATTCTCGTATGGAGCGGTGATCCAAAAGGATTCCGTCGAAGAGTATGAGCTTCTGGCAAAGCAAGGAGCCGAATATCCCGGTTTCATCTCTTGGTTCAAAAAAAGGGTAATTTCCATTAGACCCTTTCATTTCTTTGGCTAATTTGCGACTAATGCAACAATCCTTTCGTATTAAACTTGTAGGCTAATTCAGAGATTATGGATGCCGAATTGAGACAAATAGCTAATGGTTTTGACTATAAGGTCCGTTCATTTGACAAATACGACATCAACGGGTATCGCTTTCGTACCTATGGCAAAGAGCTATCTATGGCCGGTCGAAAGTCTACAAATTGTTGTGTCTCTGCTATCGGTGAAGGAGGTATCGAGTATTATGGAAGAGTTGAAGCAATTTATGAACTTCAATTCTATGGTGAAAACCCACCAAACGTCGTAGTCTTCAGATGTTATTGGTTCCAGCCGAGGGAGACTAGAAGGACTCATGAACATATAGGGCTAGTCGAAATCAAACAAAGAACCCATTTGGATGTTCCCGATGTCTATATTATGGCTCAACAGGCAACCCAAGTTTTCTATCTACCGTGGGCCTGTCAAAGTGATCCAAATCTCAGTGGTTGGGATGTCGTTTATGAAGTGTCTCCACGTGTTAGACCACCTCCCCCCAATGAAGAGGATTATGAACCTCACATTAACCAAGACACATATGACGAAGGAGAATTCTTCCAAGAAACATGTCTTTCCAAAAAACGTTTCAAGAACCGCTCTAATCCACCCCAGAACATTTAAGTAGACAACGATAGTGAATCCGACTTCACCCCTGAGCCGGAACAAGAAGAGCCGGAAGAAGAAGAAGTTACTGCTGCATATGACCTGTCAATGCTTGAACGATTACGCAAAGGTGGCCTTCCACATGATGATGCATTTATTAATGATGATGTTGAGCACGTCATTACCGATAGTGATGATGCATTTATTAATGATGATGATGAGCACGTCATTACCGATAGTGATTATTAGGTATTCAATTTTTTATGTTGTACTTGATTTATATAGTTATTTGTATGATTGTATGATTTATATAGTTGGTATGTATAATTTTCTTACTTTGTATGATTGTTTCTTATACATAGTGCCATGGTCTTGATGTCCGTCCCCGTCGGCCCTCGCCCGCTTTATGATTCGGATGTGGTAAATTCTCTTTCATAACTATTTGTTGCATTTCGCATTTATGACAATTATGGCCATCAAGTTGACATAGAGAGATATTTTAATCTAGGAGGTATGTGAACCGGAATTTGAAACCGACCCTCTTGTCGAGAAGTTAAATTTAGTTGAAGTATTTGAAAGAAAAAATTAAAAGAATTGAAGAAGATAAGATGACATTAGAGTTGTATGTTGCCGATGTCATCGATGATCACAAGATGAAGATGAATGCAATGCGCTTGAAGATGGATGCAATGCGCCTGAAGCTTAAGAAGATTAGAAAATATGCCATTGATAATGAGGCTTGGTATCATTATGCCATTGGACCAACTGTTACCTTAGTGCGATCTTCATCACATTTGTTGTGATGAGGGTAAGTTTTCTCTAGTGTTTTGCTTTACAAATGGATACTTAGCTTATTTTCCTCCTAAATGGCATAATTACCTAAGTTAGATAAAAAATGAGCTATACTTAGCTTATTCAGTTCATTTATGACATACTTAGCATACTTAGGTCAGAAATGGCATGATAATCTTTGTTACCTCCAAAATGCTATAGACTTAACTTATTTTCCTCGAAAATGACATAATAACCTTACTAAGCTCCAAAATGACCTATTTACCTAGCTTAGCTCTAAAATGACCTACACTTAGCATTTTTACCTAGCTTAGCAATAAAATGGCATTTTTACCTACCTTAGTTAGAAGAAGAAGAAGAAGATAAAGAAGCGGAGAGGAGAAAAAGAAAGAGAAGAAAAAAATCTTCTTCTTCTTCTTCTTCTTCTAACTAGTCTTCTTCTTCTTCTAACTTTCATCTTTCCCAATTTGCAGATTTGCTTTACATGAGGAAGCTTGGATTCATGGAGTGTACTATTCTTCTGGTGCTTCCTTGTTGTTTACGAAAACTTGTTTGGATATGTATGTCTATATGGATATGTTGTTGGAAACTTGTTTCTGGTTCTGTATATATGGATATGTTGGACTTTGTTGAACTATGTTGTTGGATATATATGTTGGATTTGATGAAATATGTTGTTGGACATGTTGTTATATGTTGTTGGACATGTTGTTATATGCTGTTGGATATGTTGGATATGTATGCATGTATATCTGTGTTTGAAACCATGTCTAATTAAATGGATTTAAATAAAAACAGGGGATATATAGCCTCTTTGCCGTCCGCTAGCAGACGGCAAAGAGCTTTGCCGTCTGCTAGCGGACGGCAAAGAGGACACGTGGCAGCTACCTGTGCAACCTGGTAACACTGGCTGCCTATTGGATCATTTTGCCATCTGCTAGCAGACGACAAAGAGGGCCATCTATGCCGTCTGCGGGCAGACGGCATAGCTGGCCACATGGCAGCTTCCCAGTGCTGGCCTAGCTAAGCTCTTTGCCGTCTCTCAGCGGACGGCAAAAGAGCGCCGTTAACCCCCTAACGGCTCTCACCCCACACCACTGCCATCCGTTCTCTTTGCCGTCTGCTGGCCTTGGATGGCGGATGGCGCAATCCTTTGCCGTCCGTTTCTGTAAAGTGGACGGCAAAGTAGGCCTTTGCTGGCACGTGTTCAGATGGACAGTTTGCCGTCCGCCGTCTGACGGCAAAGGAATTTGCCGAAGCTGATTCCAGTAGTGTCCCCAAGCTTAATTCCTGCTCGTCCTCGAGTAGGTAAATGATAAAAACAGAATTTTTGATGTGGAATGCTACCTAGCATATTTCTCAATGTAATTTCCTTTATTGTGGCATGAATGTTCAGATCCGAAAGATTCAAGACAAAAGTTTAATATTGACATGAAAATAATAATACTTCAAGCATACTAACAAAGCAATCATGTCTTCTCAAAATAACATGTCCAAAGAAAGTTATCCCTACAAAATCATATAGTCTGGCTATGCTCTATCTTCATCACACAAAGTAATTAATCATGCACAACCCCGATGACAAGCCGAGCAATTGTTTCATACTTTGATGTTCTCAAACTTTTTCAATCTTCACGCAATACATGAGCGTGAGCCATGGATATAGCACTATATGTGTAATAGAATGGTGGTTGTGGAGAAGACAAAGAGGAGAAGATAGTCTCACATCAACTAGGCATATCAATGGGATATGGGTATGCCCATAAATACATATCAATGTGAGTGAGTAGGGATTGCCATGCAACGGATGCACTAGAGCTATGAGTGTATGAAAGCTCAACAAAAGAAACTAAGTGGGTGTGCATCCAACTCGCTTGCTCACGAATACCTAGGGCATTTTGAGGAAGCCCATCATTGGAATATACAAGCCAAGTTCTATAATGTAAAATTCCCACTAGTATATGAAAGTGACAACATAGGAGACTCTCTATCATGAAGATCATGGTGCTACTTTGAAGCACAAGTGTGGAAAAATGATAGTAACATTGTCCCTTCTCTCTTTTTCTCTCATTTTTTATTTGGGCCTTTCTCTCTTTTTTTAGGGCCTCTTTTTTCTCTTTTTTTCGTCCGGAGTCTCATCCCGACTTGTGGGGTAATCATAGTCTCCATCATCCTTTCCTCACTTGGGACAATGCTCTAATAATGATAATCATCACACTTTTATTTTCTTACAACTCAATACTTGGAACAAAATATGACTCTATGTGAATGCCTCCGGCGGTGTACCGGGATATGCAATGAATCAAGAGTGACATGTATGAAAGAATTATGAATGGTGGCTTTGCCACAAATACGATGTCAACTACATGATCATGCAAAGCAATATGACAATGATGAAACGTGTCATAACAAACGGAACGGCGGTAAGTTGCATGGCAATATTATCTCGGAATGGCTATGGAAGTGCCATAATAGGTAGGTATGGTGGCTGTTTTGAGGAAGGTATATGGTGGGTGTATGATACCGGCGAAAGGTGCGAGGTATTAGAGAGGCTAGCAATGGTGGAAGGGTGAGAGTGCGTATAATCCATGGACTCAACATTAGTCATAAAGAACTCACATACTTATTGCAAAAATCTATTAGTTATCAAAACGAAGTACCGCATGCTCCTAGGGGGATAGATTGGTAGGAAAAGACCATCGCTCGTCCCGACCGCCACTCATAAGGAAGACAATCAATAAATAAATCATGCTCCGACTTCATCACATAACGGTTCACCATACGTGCATGCTACAGGAATCACAAACTTTAGAACAAGTATTTCTCAAATTCACAACTACTCAACTAGCATGACTCTAATATCACCATCTTCATGTCTCAAAACAATCATCAAGTATCAAACTTCTCATAATATTCGATGCACTTTATATGATAGTTTTTATTATACCCATCTTGGATGCCTATCATATTAGGACTAATTTTATAGCCAAAGCAAACTACCATGCTGTTCTAAAGGACTCTCAAAATAATATAAGTGAAGCATGAGAGATCAACAATTTCTATAAAATAAAACCACCGCCGTGCTCTAAAAGATATAAGTGAAGCACTAGAGCAAAAACTATTTAGCTCAAAAGATATAAGTGAAGCACATAGAGTATTCTAATAAATTCCGATTCATGTGTGTCTATCCCAAAAGGTGTGTACAGAAAGTATGATTGTGGTAAACTAAAAAGCAAAGACTCAAATCATACACGATACTCCAAGCAAAACACATATCATGTGGTGAATAAAAATATAGCCTCAAGTAAAGTTACCGATAGACGAAGACGAAAAGAGGGGATGCCTTCCGGGGCATCCCCAAGCTTAGGCTTTTGGTTGTCCTTTAATTTTACCTTGGGGTGCCTTGGGCATCCCCAAGGTTAGGCTCTTGGTACTCCTTATTCCATAATCCATCAAATCTTTACCCAAAACTTGAAAACTTCACAACACAAAACTTAACAGAAAATCTCATGAGCTCCGTTAGTATAAGAAAGCAAATCACCATCATAAGGTACTGTAATGAACTCATTATTTATTGATATTGGTGTTAAACCTACTGTATTACAACTTCTCTATGGTTCATACCTCCGATACTACTCATAGATTCATCAAAATAAGCAAACAACACACGAAAAACAGAATCTGTCAAAAACAGAACCGTCTGTAGTAATCTGGATCAAATGTACACTTCTGTAACTCCAAAAATTCTAAAATAAATTGCTGGACGTGAGGAATTTTTCTATTAATCATCTGCAAAAGGAATCAACTAAATAGATCTCTCCAGTAAAAAGTTGTAGCTAATCTTGTGAGCGCTAAAGTTTCTGTTTTTTACAGCAAGATCATAAAGACTTCACCCAAGTCTTCCCAAAGGTTCTACTTGGCAAAAACACTAATTAAAACATAAAACCACATCTAAACATAAGCTAGATGAATTATTTATTACTAAACAGAACCAAAAAGCAAGAAACAAAACTAAAATTGGGTTGCCTCCCAACAAGCGCTATCGTTTAACGCCCCTAGCTAGGCATAAGGCAAGAATAGATCTAGGTATTATCATCTTTGGTATGCAATCCATAAGTGGATCTCATAATGATTCATAAGGTAATTTAATTTTATTTCTAGGAAAGTGTTCCATGCCTTTCCTTAACGGAAATTGGAATCTAATATTTCCTTCCTTCATATCAATAATTGCACCAATCGTTCTAAGGAAAGGTCTACCAAGAATAATAAGACATGAAGGATTGCAATCTATATCAAGAACAATGAAATCTACGGGCACATAATTACTATTTGCAACAATAAGAACATCATTAATTCTTCCCATAGGTTTCTTAATGGTGGAATCCGCAAGGTGCAAGTTTAAAGAACAATCATCAAATTCACGGAAACCGAACACATCATACAAAGTTTTTGGAATCGTGGAAACACTAGCACCCAAATCACACAAAGCATAGAATTCATGATCTTTAATTTTAATTTTAATAGTAGGTTCTCACTCATCATAAAGTTTTCTAGGGATAGAAACTTCTAATTCAAGCTTTTCTTCATAGGATTACATTAAAGCATCAACGATATGTTTAGTAAAAGCCTTATTTTGACTATAAGCATGCGGAGAATTTAGCACGGATTGCAACAAGGAAATACAATCTATTAAAGAACAATTATCATAATTAAATTCCTTGAAATCCAAAATAGTGGGTTCATTACTATGTAAAGTTTTGACCTCTTCAATCCCACTTTTACCAATTTTTGCATCAAGATCTAAAAACTCCGAATCATTGGGATGCCTTTTAACTAAAGTTGACTCATCTCCAGTCCCATCATTATCAAGATTCATATTGCAAAACAAAGATTTAATAGGAGACACATCAATCACTTTTAGGTCTTCATCCCTATTACCATGAAAACTAGAAGAACATGCTTTTACAAAGCAATCTTTCTTAGCACGCATCCTAGCGGTTCTTTCTTTGCACTCATCAATGGAAATTCTCATGGCTTTGAGAGACTCATTGATATCATGCTTAGGAGGAATAGATCTAAGTTTCAAAGAATCAACATCAAGAGAAATTCTATCCACGTTCCTAGCCTACTCATCAATCTTAGGCAATTTTTCTTCAAGCAAAGCATTAAAATTCTTTTGAAAAATCATAAATTCTTTAACACTAGTCTCAAAATCAGAGGGCATCTTATTAAAATTTCCATAAGAATTGTAGTAGGAATTACCATAATTATTAGAGGAATTACTAGGATACGGCCTAGGATTAAAGTTTCCTCTATAAGCGTTGTTACCAAAATTGTTCCTACCAACAAAATTAACATCCATAGATTCATTATTATTCTCAATCAAAGTAGACAAAGGCATATCATTAGGATCAATAGAAGCACTCTTATTAGCAAACAATTTCATAAGTTCATCCATCTTTCCACTCAAAACATTAATCTCTTCTATCGCATGAACCTTTTTACTAGTAGATCTTTCGGTGTGCCATTGAGAATAATTAACCATAATATTATCTAGAAGTTTAGTAGCTTCTCCTAAAGTGATTTCCATAAAAGTTCCTCCCGCGGCCGAATCTAAAAGATTTCTAGAAGCAAAATTTAATCCGACATAAAAAATTTGTATGATCATCCATAAATTCAAACCATGTGTAGGGCAATTACGTATCATTAATTTCATCCTCTCCCAAGATTGTGCAACATTCTCATGATTAAGTTGCTTAAAATTCATAATATCGTTTCTAAGAGAGATGATCTTAGCGGGAGGAAAATACTTAGAGATAAAAGCATCTTTGCACTTATTCCATGAATCAATACTATTTTTAGGCAAAGACGAAAACCAAGTTTTAGCACGATCTCTAAGCGAAAACGAAATAGCTTTAATTTAACAATATCATTATCCACGTCTTTCTTCTTTTGCATATCACACAAATCAACAAAGTTGTTGAGATGTGTAGCGGCATCTTCACTAGGAAGGCTAGAGAATTGATCTTTCATGACAAGATTCAACAAAGCAGCAGTAATTTCACAAGATTCAGCATCGGTAAGAGGAGCAATCGGAGTGCTAAGGAAATCATTATTGTTGGTATTGGAAAAGTCACACAATTTAGTATTGTCTTGAGCCATCGTGACAAATGATCCAACACACAAGCACACAAGAAGCAAGCGAAGAAAAAGCAAACGGAAAAGAGGGCAAATAAAATGGCAAGTGTGAAGTGGGGGAGAGGAAAACGAGAGGCAAATGTCAAATAATGTAATGCGAGGGATAAGAGTTGTGATGGGTACTTGGTATGTCTTGACTTGACTTGACTTGACTTGGCGTAGATCTCCCCGGCAACGGCGCCAGAAATCCTTCTTGCTACCTCTTGAGCTTGCGTTGGTTTTTCCTTTGAAGAGGAAAGGGTGATGCAGCAAAGTAGCATAAGTATTTCCCTCAGTTTTTGAGAACCAAGGTATCAATCTAGTAGGAGACTACACACAAGTTGCCTCGTACCTACACAAACAAATAAGAACCTTGCAACCAACGTGATAAAGGGGTTGTCAATCCCTTCACGGCCACTTGCAAAAGTGAGATCTGATAGAGATAATAAGATAAATATTTTTGGTATTTTTATAATATAAACGGAAAGTAAATAATGCAAAGTAAAATAGATTGGAAACTTATATGATGGAGAATAGACCCGGGGGCCATAAGTTTCACTAGTGGCTTCTCTCAAGATAGCATAAGTATTACGGTGGGTGAACGAATTACTGTCGAGCAATTGATAGAAAAGTGCATAATTATGAGAATATCTAGGCATGATCATGTATATAGGCATCACGTCCGCGACAAGTAGACCGAAAGATTTTGCATCTACTACTATTACTCCACACATCGACCGCTATCCAGCATGCATCTAGAGTATTAAGTTCATAAGAACGGAGTAACGCATTAGGCAAGATGACATGATGTAGAGGGATAAACTCAAGCAATATGATATAAACCCCATCTTTTTATCCTCGATGGCAACAATATAATACGTGCCTTGCTGCCCCTGCTGTCACTGGGAAAGGACACCGCAAGATTGAACCCAAAGCTAAGCACTTCTCCCATTGCAAGAAAGATCAATCTAGTAGGCCAAACCAAACTGATAATTCGAAGAGACTTGCAAATATAACCAACCATACATAAAAGAATTCAGAGGAGATTCAAATATTGTTCATAGATAAACTTGATCATAAACCCACAATTCATCGGATCTCGACAAACACACCACAAAAAGAGTTACATCAAATAGATCTCCAAGAAGATCGAGGAGAACTTTGTATTGAGATCCAAAGAGAGAGAAGAAGCCATCTAGCTAATAACTATGGACCCGAAGGTCTGTATTAAACTACTCACACATCATCGGAGGGGCTATGGTGTTGATGTAGAAGCCCTCCGTGATCGATTCCTCCTCTGGCGGAGCTCCGGAAAAGGCCCCAAGATGGGATCTCACTGGTACAGAAGGTTGCGGCGGTGGAAATAGGGTCTCCTTGTGCTCCTGGATGTTTTTGGGGTATATGGGTATATATAGGAGGAAGAAGTAGGTTGTAGGAGCTGCGAGGGGCCCACGAGGGTGGGGGGCACGCCCAGGGGGGCAGGCTCGCCTCCCTGCCTCGTGGCCTCCTCGCTTCTTTCTTGACGTCCACTCCAAGTCCTCTGGATCACGTTTGTTCCAAAAATAACTCTCTCGAAGGTTTCATTCTGTTTGGACTCTGTTTGATATTCCTTTTCTACGAAACACTGAAATAGGCAAAAAACAACAATTTGCACCGGGCCTTCGGTTAGTAGGTTAGTCCCAAAAATAATATAAAAGTGCTTAATAAAGCCCATTAAACATCCAAAACAGATAATATAATAGCATGGAACAATCAAAAATTATAGATACGTTGGAGACGTATCAATACACGTCCCAAAATGTTTTTATCTCTAACTTTTTCGCTTTGAGCTCTGGCACCTCTACAAATCCCTATTTCCTCTACGAAGGGCCTTTCTTTTACTTTATGCAATTTTTTTATTTTGAAATTTGAGTCTCCATCTTCTCTCATAAAAAGCACCAACTAGGAGGCAATATGATCGTGCTCAAGTATTGGGTGTAGTTAATATTCGAGTGTGTTTCATGAATGGATCAATGTTTGAGCATGATGGGCTAGGGATAACTTATTTTAGCGTTGATATTTTGAAGGACATGGTTGCTTGTTGATATGCTTGAGTATCTAAATTATTATGTCAAAACTAGACTATTGGTTTGTATCACATAAAATTCCAAATGTCCATGCTATAAAGAAAAGAATATGATATGACTTGATGAACAACACTCCACATCAAAAATTCTGTTTTTATCACTTACCTACTCGAGGACGAGTAGGAGTTAAGCTTGGGGATGCTGATACGTTTCCAACGTATCTATAATTTTTGATTGTTCCATGCTGTTTTATTATCAATCTTGGATGTTTTATAATCATTTTATATCATTTTTTGGTACTAAACTATTGACATAGTGCCAAGTGCCAGTTGCTGTTTTTTCCATGTTTTTTTACATCGTAGGAAATCAATATCAGATGAAGTCCAAATGCCACGAAACTCCACGATGATTTTTTATGGGCCAGAAGGAAGGCAATGGGCCCTGGTTGCACCTTGGGGGTGCCCCGAGGGGGGCACAACCCACCAGGGCGCCCCCTGGACCGCCTCTTTGCTCTATAAATACCACAATATTCCAGAAACCCTAGAATCATCGACGAAATATTCATCCAGCCGCTGCAGAGTCCAGAACCACCAGATCCAATCTAGAAACCATCACAGAAGGGTTCACCACTTCCATTGGTGCCTCTCTGACGATGCGTGAGTAGTTCTTTGTAGACCTTCGGGTCCGTAGTTAGTAGCTAGATGGCTTTCTCTCTCTCTCGCTGGATTCTCAATACAATGGTCTCTTGCAGATCCATATGATATAACTCTTTTGCGGTGTGTTTGTTGGGATCTGATGAACTTTGAGTTTATGAGCAGTCATATCTTTTTATATCCGTGAAAGTTATTTGAGTTTCTTTGATCTCTTATATGCATGATCTCTTATAGCCTCGTATTTCTTCTCCGATATTTGGGTTTTGTTTGGCCAACTTGATCTATTTATCTTGCAATGGGAAGAGGTGCCCGGTAGTGGGTTCGATCTTACGATGCTCGATCCCAGTGACAGAAGGGGAAACGACATGTATGTATCGTTGCTACTAAGGATAAAAAGACGAGATCTATATCTACCGCCATATAGATAAACGGATCTTGTCTACATCATGTCATCGTTCTTATTGCATTACTCTGTTTTTTCATGAACTTAATACACTAGATGCATGCTGGACAGCGCTCGATATGTGGAGTAATAGTAGTAGATGCAGGCAGGAGTCCGTCTACTAATCTTGGACGTGATGCCTATGTAATGATCATTGCCTGGATATCGTCATAATTATTTGAAGTTCTATCAATTGCCCAACAGTAATTTGTTTACCCACCGTTTGCTATTTTTCTCGAGAGAAGCCACTAGTGAAACCTAAGGCCCCCGGGTCTTCTTTCTCTTATATTTGCCTTGTGATCTACTTTTCCCTTGCATTTTTATTCAGATCTATTAAACCAAAAATACAAAAATACCTTGCTGCACTTTATTTATTTGCGATCTATTATTTCAATCTACTACAATTTACCTCACGTCCGCTTGCCAATTTCTGGCGCCGTTACCCGAAAGGGATTGACAACCCCTTTAACACGTCGGGTTGTGAGGTATTGTTATTTGTGTGCAGGTGTTGTTTATGTTGTGTTGCTTAGTTCTCCTACTGGTTCGATACCTTGGTTTCATAACTGAGGGAAATACTCTACCGTCGCTGTGCTACATCATCCCTCCCTCTCCGGGGAAATACCGACGTAGTTCTAGCTACCATCAGGTACACCTTCTATCACAGATCTGAAGGCAAGATATTTGTTGCTAAGAATGGATCCTTTCTAGAGAAGGAGTTTCTCTCGAAAGAAGTGAGTGAGAGGAAAGTAGAACTTGATGAGGTAATTGTACCTTCTCTCAAATTGGAAAGTAGCTCATCACAGAAACCGTTCCCGTGATGCCTACACCAACTAGAGAGGAAGCTAATGATAATGATCATGAAACTTCAGATCAAGTTACTACCGAACCTCATAGGTCAACAAGAGCATGTTTGATAACCCACAAGTATAGGGGATCACAACAGTTTTCGAGGGTAGAGTATTCAACCCAAATTTATTGATTCGACACAAGGGGAGCCAAAGAATATTCTCAAGTATTGGCAGTTGAGTTGTCAATTCAACCACACCTGGAAAACTTAATATCTGCAGCAAAGTATTTAGTAGCAAAGTAGTATGGAAGTAACGGTAATGGTGGCAAAGGTAACAGTAGCAGTTTTGTATTAATTGTAACAGTGGCAACGGAAAAGTAACTAAGCAAAGATCAATATGTGAAAAGCTCGTAGTCATTGGATCAATGATGGATAATTCTGTCGGATGCGATTCCTCATGCAACAGTTATAACATAGGGTGACACGGAACTAGCTCCAGTTCATCAATGTAATGTAGGCATGTATTCCGAATATAGTCATACGTGCTTATGGAAAAGAACTTGCATGACATCTTTTGTCCTACCCTCCCGTGGCAGCGGGGTCCTATTGGAAACTAAGGGATATTAAGGCCTCCTTTTAATAGAGTACCGGACCAAAGCATTAACACTTAGTGAATACATGAACTCCTCAAACTACGGTCATCACCGGGAGTGGTCCCGATTATTGTCACTTCGGGGTTGCCGGATCATAACACATAGTAGGTGACTATTGACTTGCAAGATAGGATCAAGAACTCACATATATTCATGAAATCATAATAGGTTCAGATCTGAAATCATGGCACTCGGGCCCTAGTGACAAGCATTAAGCATAGCAAAGTCATAGCAACATCAATCTCAGAACATAATGGATACTAGGGATCAAACCCTAACAAAACTAACTCGATTACATGATAAATCTCATCCAACCCATCACCGTCCAGCAAGCCTACGATGGAATTACTCACGCACGGCGGTGAGCATCATGAAATTGGTGATGGAGGAAGGTTGATGACGACGATGGCGACGGATTCCCCTCTCCGGAGCCCCGAATGGACTCCAGACCAGCCCTCCCAAGAGAGATGAGGGCTTGGCCGCGGCTCCATATCGTAAAACGTGATGAATCCTTCTCTCTGATTTTTTTCTCCCAGGACGTGAATATATAGAGTTGGAGTTGACGTCGGTGGAGCCTCAGGGGGCCCACGAGGCAGGGGGGTGGGCACGCCCTCCACCCTCGTGGACAGGGTGTGGACCCCCTGGTGTTGATTCTTTCACCAGTATTTTTTATTAATTCCAAAAATATTCTCCGTGAAGTTTCAAGTCATTCCGAGAACTTTTATTTCTGCACAAAAATAACACCATGCCAATTCTGCTGAAAACAGCGTTAGTCCGGGTTAGTTCCATTCAAATCATGCAAGTTAGAGTCCAAAACAAGGGCAAAAGTGTTTGGAAAAGTAGATACGTTGGAGACGTATCAACTCCCCCAAGCTTAAACATTTGCTTGTCCTCAAGCAATTCAGTTGACAAACTGAAAGTGATAAAGAAAAACTTTTACGAACTTTGTTTGCTCTTGTTGTTGTAAATATATAAAGCCAGCATTCAAGTTTTCAGCAAAGATTATGAACTAACCATATTCACAAGAACACTTAGGTCTCATGTTTACTCATATCAATGGCATAATCAACTAGCGAGCAATAATAATAAATCTCGGATGACAACACTTTCCCAAAACAATCATAATATGATATAACAAGATGGTATCTCGCTAGCCCTTTCTGAGACCGCAAAACATAAATGCAGAGCACCTCTGAAGATCAAGGACTGACTAGACATTGTAATTCATGGTAAAAGAGATCCAGTCATAGTCATACTCAATGTAAATTAATAGTAATGCATGCAAATGACAGCGGTGCTCTCCAACTGGTGCTTTTTAATAAGAGGATGATGACTCAACATAAAAGTAAATAGATAGGCCCTTCGCAGAGGGAAGCAGGGATTTGTAGAGGTGCCAGAGCTCGAGTTTTGAAATAGAGATAAATAATATTTTGAGTGGCATACTTTCATTGTCAACATAACAACCAAGAGATCTCGATATCTTCCATGCTACACACATTATAGGCGGTTCCCAAACAGAATGGTAAAGTTTATACTCCCCCACCACCAACAAGCATCAATCCATGGCTTGCCCGAAACAACGGGTGCCTCCAACTAACAACAATCCTGGGGGAGTTTTGTTTGCAATTATTTTGATTTGAGCATGGGACTGGGCATCCCGGTTACCGGCCATTTTCTCGTGAGTGATGAGCGGAGTCCACTCATCGTGAGAATAACCCACCTAGCATGGAAGATATAGACAACCCTAGTTGATACATGAGCTATTCGAGCATACAAAACAGAATTTCATTTGAAGGTTTAGAGTTTGGCACATACAAATTTACTTGGAACGGCAGGTAGATACCGCATATAGGAAGGTATGGTGGACTCATATGGAATAACTTTGGGGTTTATGTAAGTGGATGCACAAGCAGTATTCCCGCTTAGTACAAGTGAAGGCTAGAAAGAGACTGGGAAGCGACCAACTAGAGAGCGACAACAGTCATGAACATGCATTAAAATTAATCAACACTGAGTGCAAGCATGAGTAGGATATAATTCACCATGAACATAAATATCGTGGAGGCTATGTTGATTTTGTTTCAACTACATGCGTGAACATGTGCCAAGTCAAGCCACTCGAATCGTTCAAAGGAGGATACCACCCTATCATACCACATCACAACCATTTTAATAGCATGTTAGCACGCAAGGTAAACCATTATAAACTCCTAGCTAATTACGCATGGCATGAGCAACTATAATCTCTAATTGTCATTGCAAACATGTTTCATTCATAATAGGCTGAATCAGGAACGATGAACTAATCATATTTACAAAAACAAGATAGGTCGAGTTCATACCAGCTTCTCTCATCTCAATCGGTCCATCATATATCGTCATTATTGCCTTTCACTTGCACGACCGAACGGTGTGGATAATAATAATAGTGCACGTGCAATTGGACTAAGCTGGAATCTGCAAGCATTTAATACAAGGGAGAAGACAAGGTAATATGGGCTCTTGGTTAAATCAACAATATTGCATATGAGAGCCACTCAACATTTTCGTCATGGTCTTCTCCTCTCGACCCCCAAAGAAAAGAAATAAAACTATTTACATGGGAAAGCTCCCAACAAGCAAAAGAAGAACAAGAAATCTTTTTGGGTTTTCTTTTAATTACTACTACTACAGGCATGGAAAGTAAACTAGCTAAAAACTACAACTAATTTTTTTTGGTTTTTCTTAAGGTTTCAAACACACAAGAAGAAGGCTTAAAACAGAAAATAAACTAGCATGGATAGTACAATGAAAAAGTATGAGCACCGACAACTGGCATGAGTGTGTGAACATGAATGTAATATCGGTGAGAAATATGTACTCCCCCAAGCTTAGGCTTTTGGCCTAAGTTGGTCTATGGCCACGTATCGAAGCTACTCTCTCCGGTGTACGGAGGAGTGTCCTCTGGGTGCCACTGGTTGGCGATCTCCTCCGGATCCCACTGATAAACAGACTGTCGATAAGGGTCAAGTGGTGGCTCAGGCTCAGGCTCTGGAACTTGTGTCAGACTCCAGTATGCATAGATGGCCTCTGGCAAGATGAGGTACGTGCCTGAAAGTATATTAAACAAAGAGGGTGCAGGCAAGGTAATAATCTCACAGTGAGTTTTACCAAATATCAAATTATACTTAAGCAGTTTCTTCTTATTTTTAACAATAAAGTCATGTGCTACCATACTCTTATAATCTAGAAAAACAGGGGGCAGCAACTTTTCCTCTTTCTCATAATGCCTAATAGGTATCTCAAAGTGTGCAGCAAGGCGCGAAGCAAAGATGCCACCGAAGATGGGGCCCTTTGTACGGTTCAGACTTAATCGTTTAGCAATAATAGCGCCTAAACTGAAAGTTGTATCACGAAACAAAGCATGGCGCAAAATAACAATATCAGGAGCACTAAGATTTCCACTGTTCCCGCGACCAATCAAGCATCTACTAGCAAATATTGCAAAGTAACGTAGAACAGGAAAATGTATACTAGTAATTCTAGCATCTGAAACTTTCCTCGTTTCCCCTACAACAATTTTATCAATAAATTCCTCCACATCATTACGGTGTGGTTCCTCGATGCTGCCTACAAAGGGTATCTTGCAGACCCGACAAAAATCACGGAGTGACATCTCCTTAACCTCATCATATAAATGAAACTCCACTGAAGGTGGTGATTTCTTAGCATGAAAATAAAAATTTTGCACGAAAATATTAGTGAGTAGGAGATACTGTTTGCGCTGGTCGTGGAGGAAGTCGGTGAGGCCTGCATTCTCAGCCAAGTGATAAAAATCATCATAAATTCCGGGGGCTCTCAAGAACTCACCACAAGGCCATTCACACGGCCGAACCTCCGCGGTGCGAGGAAGATTGTATTTGGGCTTTTTGTTCTCTTGATTGTGCTTATCCTTCGAGCTTCGGCTCGAAGAACCTCTCAACAATCTCTTCAACATTTTCTCCCTCTGACAATTTCTGAAAATTTTAGTGACTCAAAATAAAAGTGAACCAAACTCAACAAGATTGATAGCAACTACTCCCACAAGTGCCTAGAGGCTATATCATGCATTAAAACTACTTTGGACCATATAAATTTGACATGCAAGCTCAAGAACAGGGTCACCTAAGCAGCAAAAATTTGCAATAAATAAAGCACTAGAACAAAAACTAATTGGACCATTGGAGGAGTCACATACCGAAGAACAATCCCCCAAAACAGTTTTGTGAATGGAGCTTTGAGCAAGGAGATCGAAAATGGCAGCAAGATGAGCTAGAACACGGGTTTGAGCTATGGGAGGATTTTTTCTGGAGGAAGACGAAGTGAGTGGGTGCAGGAATAAGTGGAGGGGGTCCACGTGGGGCCCACGAGGCAGGGGCGCGCCCCAGGGGGTGGGCAGCCCTGGACCCTCGTGGCCAGGTGGTGGCCCCCTCTGGTGTGTTCTCAGTGCCAGATATTCTTAAATATTCTACAAAAATTCATATTTCATTTTCAGGACGTTTGGAGAACTTTTATTTTCGGGGTATTTTTTATTGCAAGGATAATTCAGAAAACAGACAGAAAATACTATTTTTGCTTTATTTAATCTAAATAACAGAAAGTAAAAGGAGGGTACAGAGAGTTGTGCTTTCTAACTTCATCCATCTCATGCTCATCAAAAGGAATCCACTAACAAGGTTGATCAAGTCTTGTTAACAAACTCTTTCCGAATTGCATGAAACCGGAGAATTTTCCAATAACACCAAGTTACCTCAACGGGGATATGCACGTCCCCAATAATAAGAATATCATTTTTCTTCTTGACAGTAGGAAGAGGAAATTCAAAACCTCCAATAATAATCGTTGAAAATTTTCCAATAGAATTGATACTGTGGACTTGAGGTTGTTTCCTTGGAAAGTGTACCGTATGCTCATTACCATTAACATCATTGCCTTTGTTGCAATCAATAATAGCCCCTGCAGTATTCAAAAAGGGTCTACCAAGAATAATAGACATACTATCGTCCTCGGGAATATCAAGAATAACAAAGTCCGTTAAAATAGTAACGTTTGCAACCACAATAGGCACATCCTCACAAATACCGATAGGTATAGCAGTTGATTTATCGGCCATTTGCAAAGATATTTCAGTAGGTGTCAACTTATTCAAATCAAGTCTACGATATAAAGAGAGAGGCATAACACTAACATCGGCTCCAAGATCACATAAAGCAGTTTTAACATAGTTTCTTTTAACGGAGCATGGTATAGTTGGTACTCCTGGATCTCCTAGTTTCTTAGGTATTCCACCTTTAAAATTATAATTAGCAAGCATGGTGGAAATTTCAGCTTCTGGTATCTTTCTTTTATTTGTAACAATATCTTTCATATACTTTGCATAAGGATTCATTTTAAGCATATCAGTCAAACGCATACGCAAAAAGATAGGTCTAATCATTTCAGCAAAGCGCTCAAAATCCTCATCATCCTTTTTCTTGGATGGTTTAGGAGGAAAAGGCATGGGTTTCTGAACCCATGGTTCTCTTTCTTTACCGTGCTTCCTAGCAACGAAGTCTCTCTTATCATAACGCTGAGTCTTTGATTGTGGGTTATCAAGATCAACAGCAGGTTCAATCTCTACATCATTGTTATTGCTAGGTTGAGCATCAACATGAACATCATCATTAATATTATCACTAGGTTCATGTTCATTACCAAATTGTGTTTCAGCATCAGAAATAGAAATATCATTGGGATTCTCAGGTGTGTCAACAACAGGTTCACTAGAAGCATGCAAAGTCCTATCATTTTTCTTTTTCTTCTTCTTAGAAGGACTAGGTGCATCAACATTAGTTCTCTGAGAATCTTGCTCAATTCTCTTAGGGTGGCCCTCAGGATACAAAGGTTCCTGAGTCATTCTACCCCCTCTAGTCACAACTCTAACAGCATTATCATTTTTCTTATTATTTAATTCATTGAGCAAATCATCTTGAGCTTTAAGCACTTGTTCTACTTGAGTGGTAACCATAGAAGCATGTTTACTAATCAGTTTAAGTTCACCTTTAACTCTAGACATATAATCACTCAAGTGTTCAATCATATAAGCATTACGTTTCAATTGTCTACCAACATAAGCATTGAAGTTTTCTTGTTTAACAATAAAATTATCAAACTCATCTAGCATTGGCTAGCAGACTTATAACGAGGAATATCACCTTCATCAAATCTATAGAGAGAATTTACCTTTACTACCCGTGTCGGGTTATCAAGACCATGTATTTCTTCAATAGGTGGTAAATTCTTAACATCTTCAGCTTTAATACCCTTTTCTTTCATAGATTTCTTTGCCTCTTGCATATCTTCAGGACTGAGAAATAGAATACCCCTTTTCTTCGGAGTTGGCTTAGGAGTTGGTTCAGGAAGTGTCCAATCATTATCATTACTCAATATATTATTCAATAGAAATTCATCTTGCTCAGCAGTTCTTTCCCTGAAAACACAACCAGCACAACTATCCAGGTGGTCTCTGGAAGCATCGGTTAGTCCATTATAAAAGATATCAAGTATTTCATTTTTCTTGAGAGGATGATCAGGCAAAGCATTAAGTAATCGGAGAAGCCTCCCCCAAGCTTGTGGGAGACTCTCTTCTTCAATTTGCACAAAATTATATATTTCCCTTAAGGCAGCTTGTTTCTTATGAGCGGGGAAATATTTAGCAGAGAAGTAATAAATCATATCCTGGGGACTACGCACACAACCAGGAGCAAGAGAATTAAACCATGTTTTAGCATCACCCTTTAATGAGAACAGAAATAACTCAAGGATATAATAGTAATGAATTTTTTCCTCATGAGTAAATAGGGTGGCTATATCATTCAATTTAGTAAGATGTGCCACAACAGTTTCAGATTCATAGCCATAGAAAGGATCAGATTCAACCAAATTAATTAACTCAGGATCAACAGAGAAATCATAATCCTTATCAGAAATACAGATAGGTGAAGTAGCAAAAGCAGGGTCATATTTCATTCTAGCATTCAAAGATTTTTCTTTCAGCTTAGCTAACAGTTTCTTAAGATCATATCTATCTTTGCAAGCAAAAAAGTCTCTAGCAGTTTCTTCATCCATAACATAACCCTCAGGTACATCAGGCAATTCATATCTAGGGGAGAATCTTCATCATCACTTTCGTCAATATTATCAGTTTCAATAATTTCATTCTCTCTAACCCTAGCGAGTTGTTCATCAAGAAATTCACCTAATGGCACAGTATTATCAAGCATAGAAGTAGTTTCATCATAAGTATCATGCAAAGCAGAAGTGGCATCATCAATAACATGCGACATATCAGAATCAATAGCAGGAGTAGGTGTCGCAAGTTTACTCATAACAGAAGGTGAATCAAGTGCAGAGGTAGATGGCAGATTTTTACCTCCCTCGTAGTTGAGGGATAAATCTTGGTTTTTTCGTCTTTCAAGTTCCTCACAGTGATCAACAGATATAAATCCCAAGTGACTCAAAGAATAGAGCTATGCTCCCCGGCAACGGCGCCAGAAAATAGTCTTGATAACCCACAAGTACAGGGGATCGCAACAGTTTTCGAGGGTAGAGTATTCAACCCAGATTTATTGATTCGACACAAGGGGAGCCAAAGAATATTCTCAAGTATTAGCAGTTGAGTTGTCAATTCAACCACACCTAGAAAACGTAATATCTGCAGCAAAGTATTTAGTAGCAAAGTAGTATGGAAGTAACTGTAACGGTGGCAAAGGTAACAGTAGCAGTTTTGTAGTAATTGTAACAGTGGCAACGGAAAAGTAACTAAGCAAGATCAATATGTGAAAAGCTCGTAGGCATTGGATCAATGATGGATAATTATGTCGGATGTGATTCCTCATGCAACAGTTATAACATAGGGTGACACAGAACTAGCTCCAATTCATCAATGTAATGTAGGCATGTATTCCGAATATAGTCATACGTGCTTATGGAAAAGAACTTGCATGACATCTTTTGTCCTAGCCTCCCGTGGCAGCGGGGTCCTATTGGAAACTAAGGGATATTAAGGCCTCCTTTTAATAGAGTACCGGACCAAAGCATTAACACTTAGTGAATACATGAACTCCTCAAACTACGGTCATCACCGGGAGTGGTCTCGATTATTGTCACTTCGGGGTTACCGGATCATAACACATAGTAGGTGACTATTGACTTGCAGAATAGGATCAAGAACTCACATATATTCATGAAAACATAATAGGTTCATATATGAAATCATGGCACTCGGGCCCTAGTGACAAACATTAAGCATAGCAAAGTCATAGCAACATCAATCTTAGAACATAATGGATACTAGGGATCAAACCCTAACAAAACTAACTCGATTACATGATAAATCTCATCCAACCCATCACCGTCCAGCAAGCCTACGATGGAATTACTCACGCACGGCGGTGAGCATCATGAAATTGGTGATGGAGGAAGGTTGATGACGACGACGACAGATTCCCCTCTCCGGAGCCCCGAACGGACTCCAGATCAGCCCTCCCGAGAGAGATTAGGGCTTGGCGGCGGCTCCGCATCGTAAAACGCGATGAATCTTTCTCTCTGATTTTTTCTCCCCGGACATGAATATATAGAGTTGGAGTTGACGTCGGTGGAGCCTCAGGGGGCCCACGAGGCAGGGGGCGCGCCCCAGGGGGGTGGGCGCGCCCTCCACCCTCGTGGATAGGGTGTGCCCCCCTGGTGTTGATTCTTTTGCCAGTATTTTTTATTAATTCCAAAAATACTCTCCGTGAAGTTTCAGGTCATTCCGAGAACTTTTATTTCTGCACAAAAATAACACCATGGCAATTCTGCTGAAAACAGCGTCAGTCCGGGTTAGTTCCATTCAAATCATGCAAGTTAGAGTCCAAAACAAAGGCAAAAGTGTTTGGAAAAGTAGATACGTTGGAGACGTATCAACGTTCCGCACCAGAGTGGTACGGTAATCGTGTTCTGGAAGTCATGTTACTAGACCATGATGAACCTACGAACTATGAGGAAGCGATGATGAGCCCAGATTCCGATAAATGGCTTGAGGCCATGAAATCTGAGATAGGATCCATGTATAAGAACAAAGTATGGACTTTGGTTGACTTGCCTAATGATCGGCGAGCCATAGAGAATAAATGGATCTTCAAGAGGAAGACGGACGCTGATGGTAGTGTTACTATCTACAAAGCTTGACTTGTCGTAAAAGGTTTTCGACAAGTTCAAGGTGTTGACTACGATGAGATTTTCTCACTCGTAGCGATGCTAAGTCTGTCCGAATCATGTTAGCAATTGCCACATTTTATGAAATCTGGCAGATGGATGTCAAAACTACATTCCTTAATGGATTTCTTAAAAAAGAGTTGTATATGATGCAACCAGAAGGTTTTGTCGATCCTAAAAGTGCTAACAAAATGTGCAAGCTCCAGCGATCCATCAATGGACTGGTGCAAGCATCTCGGAGTTGGAATATACGCTTTGATGAGTTGATCAAAGCATATAGTTTTATACAAGACTTGCGATAAAGCCTGTATTTACAAGAAAGTGAGTGGGAGCACTACAACCTTTCTGATAAGTATATGTGAATGACATATTATTGATTGGAACTGATGTAGAATTTTCTGGAAAGCATAAAGGAGTGTTTGAAAGGAGTTTTCAAAGAAAGACCTCAATGAAGCTGCTTACATATTGAGCATCAAGATCTATAAAGATAGATCAAGACGCTTGATAAGATTTTTCAATGAGTACATACCTTGACAAGATTTTGAAGTAGTTCAAAATGGAACAGTCAAAGAAGGAGTTCTTGCCAGTGTTGCAAGGTGTGAAGTTGAGTAAGACTCAAAACCCAACCACGGCAGAAAATAGAAATAGAATGAAAGTCATTCCCTATGCCTCAGTCATAGGTTCTATAAAGTATGCTATGCTGTGTACCAGGCCTATTGTGTACCTCACCATGAGTTTGGCAAGAGGGTACAATAGTGATCCAGGAGTGGATCACTATACAGCGGTCAAAATTATCCTTAGTGGAATAAGGATATGTTTCTCGGTTATGGAGGTGACAAAGAGTTCGTCGTAAAGGGTTACGTCGATGCAAGCTTTAACACTGATCCGGATGACTCTGAGTCTCAATCTGGATACATATTAAAAGTGGGAGCAATTAGCTAGAGTAGCTCCATGCAGAGCATTATAGACATAGAAATTTGCAAAATACATACGGATCTGAATGTGGCAGACCCGTTGACTAAACTTCTCTCACAAGCAAAACATGATCACACCTTAGTACTCTTTGGGTGTTAATCACATGGCGATGTGAACTATAGGGTGTTAATCACATGACGATGTGAACTATTGGTGTTAAATCATATGGCGATGTGAACTATTGGTGTTAAATCACATGGTGATGTGAACTACATTATTGACTCTAGTGCAAGTGGGAGACTGAAGAAAATATGCCCTAGAGGCAATAATAAAGTTGTTATTTTATATTTCCTTATATCATGATAAATGTTTATTATCCATGTTAAAATTGTATTAACCGGAAACTTGATACATGTGTGGATACATAGACAAAACACCGTGTCCCTAGTAAGCCTCTACTAGACTAGCTCGTTGATCAAAGATGGTTAAGTTTCCTAACCATATACATGTGTTGTTTCTACCTCTTGAGGATGTGTTGGTTTTCCCTTGAAGAGGAAAGGGTGATGCAGCAAAGTAGCGTAAGTATTTCCCTCAGTTTTTGAGAACCAAG
The DNA here is from genome assembly GCF_018294505.1 of Triticum aestivum. Taxonomy (NCBI): domain Eukaryota; kingdom Viridiplantae; phylum Streptophyta; class Magnoliopsida; order Poales; family Poaceae; genus Triticum; species Triticum aestivum. The sequence goes on from NC_057796.1 coordinate 448,882,703, forward strand.
GTATCAATCCAGTAGGAGACAACGCACAAGTCACCTAGTACCTGCACAAACAATGAAGAACCTTGCAACCAACGCGATAAAGGGGTTGTTAATCCCTTCATGGTCACTCGCAAAAGTGAGATCTAATAAAGATAGTAAAGTAAATATTTTTGGTATTTTTGTTGTATAGATTGGAAAGTAAAGATTGCAAAATAGTAAACGAGATGCGATGTAAATAAAAGAGATGCAATCTATCCCTAATAATAAAGTACGGATTGACTCCGTGGGTTCACCGTCACAATACGCTTCTTCCCGTAAATTTGCGCTTTCAGTTTTTTCGCTCATATTATCCGAGGTGGTACTATTCATGTGCTTTTTAGTAATTGAACCCCGCTATTAATTTGCTTTTTAGTAATTGGGCTGAATTTCGTCCGACTGTCCTGCGTGGGCCAACCTGGGCCTTATTGGGGAGCAGCCAAAAATTAGGCGCTTGTGTGAGTTTCGAACTCACAGCCTCCCATGTGGGAGAGAAGGGACCTCCTATATGTCGCATTCTGCGGCAGACTGGAGGGGCTTCGCAGAGGGGGTGCTTCGTTTGGGCCGGCCCACGAAGGAGCAGCTACCCGCGTGCGCTAGCCATTGCACCACTAAACGCAAAAAAACAGAGGGCGACTGGAGAATCGAACTCGAGACCTCCCATTTAGTACCCGCGCGCTAGCCATTGCACCACGAAACGTTATTTGCAAATGTTAAGCAGCAAACACTATAAGAACATAATCCACGACAGATCTAAACTTTTTTTAAAGTTCGAACGCAGTTCATTCTTTTCTTTGCAGAAAAAACGCAGTTTATTTTCAAAACCTGTATCTTTTTTTGAACGCGGACAATTCCAAAATTAGCGTCACAATACGCTTCTTCCCGTAAATTTGCGCTTTCAGTTTTTTCGCTCATATTATCCGAGGTGGTACTATTCATGTGCTTTTTAGTAATTGAACCCCGCTATTAATTTGCTTTTTAGTAATTGCGCTGAATTTCGTCTGACTGTCCTGCGTGGGCCAACCTGGGCCTTATTGGGGAGCAGCCAAAAATTAGGCGCTTCTGTGAGTTTCGAACTCACAGCCTCCCATGTGGGAGAGAAGGGACCTCCTATATGCCGCATTCTGCGGCAGACTGGAGGGGCTTCGCACAGTGGGTGCTTCGTTTGGGCCGGCCCACGAAGGAGCAGCTACCCGCGTGCGCTAGCCATTGCACCACTAAACGCAAAAAACAGAGGGCGGCAGGAGAATCAAACTCGAGACCTCCCATTTAGTACCCGCGCGCGCTAGCCATTGCACCACTAAACGTTATTTGCAAATGTTAAGCAGCAAACACTATAAGAACATAATCCACGACAGATCTAAACTTTTTTAGAAGTTCGAACGCAGTTCATTCTTTTCTTTGCAGAAAAAACGCAGTTTATTTTCAAAACCTGTATCTTTTTTTGAACGCGGACAATTCCAAAAATAGCGAATAATTATTTTAAAATGTTGAACATTTTTTAACCTGTGAACAAATTTTTGAAAAACAGCAAAGCTTTTTTGTAATGTTGAACAAATTTTGAAAAACAAGAACATTTCATAAAATTTAGACGAAAAAAACAAAAAGCGAACATTTTTGAAACTTGGAACAAAAATAGAAGAAAGCGAACATATTTTTGGATTTGGGAACAATTTTTGAGAAAGGGAACATTTTCTGTAACTCTGAACAAAATTTGGCAATCGAACATTATTTTGAATTGTGAACATTTTTTGAAAAAGCGAACAAGATTTGAAACTCAAACATTTTTTGAATTAATTTAAATAAGATTTCAAATGTGAACAAAATTTTGAAAATCTGAACATATTTTGAAAATGTGAACAAGTTTTGGAACTCGAACATTTTTGAATTAATAGAAACAACGTTTGAAAATGTGAACAAAATTTTGAAAATCTGAACATTTTTTGAAAATGCGAACAAGTTTTGAAACTCAAACATTTTTTAAATTAATAGAAACAAAATTTCAAAACGTGATTTTTTTTGAAAATCTGAACATTTTTAAAAATGCGAACAAATTTTGAAACTCGAACATTTTTTGTATTAATAGAACAAGTTTTCTATATGTGAACAAACTTTTGAAAATCTGAACATTGTTTATTTTTATCATTTATTTAATAACATGATCAAAATTCAATTTTTCTGAACATTATTTGAAATTCCAAAGAAATTATGAAATTCTGAATTTATTTAAAATTGGAAACTGAAAAGGAAACAAAGAAGAAGAGAAAAAGGAAAAAACGAAACAGAAAATAAAATAAAAAACGAAACGAAAAGAAAACAAAAAAGAAATAAAAGAACCAGTTTAGGAAACTTCTAGAAGATTCCTAAAACCGGAAAAGACCGGCTGGAACCTCCTACTAGAAGCGTCCCGAAACCGGGAACGAAGAACACATGAACGGGCCGGCCCATCGCAACGCTAGATCGCAACCTCCTGTGCGAAAGGTCGACATCTTGACGCAGAATGCGTCATATAGGATTTTCCGGGAGAGAAGTCCGCAACCAGTAGAGCCAGCATGCCTGTCTGTTGAAAAACAAGGCTCTCTACCTAATAGTCTGTGATTAAGAGAATAATTAATGCGGGGAGGAACGCGCTTTGTGCATGGCTGGGGAAATTAAGAGGAATTGATCCCTAAGTAGTAAAAGGGATTGATTTGGTGAGAGTCGGCCGTCTGGATTTGTGCCTCCGATGTGTTACCATGAAAGCATCACCACAGGGATCGCAGCTGCCAGGACACGTACGTACATGACCAGCAGCGACCGGTGACCGACCTCCCCGAAGCGAGGTTCGCCGCGTATGGGCAGGATGAGGATTAGATTGGTATTCTTGATTTTGTTTATGGCAGTGAAAAAGGGACGCCCAAAGAGAGAAGAAGAGGGATGCTCGTGCTTTGCATGGCTCTATGTAATTAGAGATTTACTAACGAGAGAAGAAAGCGTGGGGAGACTCATGCCCCACATTGGGACGACCGTAGGAGAGCCAGAATAGCATTTGGCGCACTATAAAAGAACGGAAATATAAGAATGTTTTTTTTTTGCAACTAAATTTACATTTTTTTCTTTGAAAAATTACCCGATTGATCGAACCTCATTCCTGCAACCAGAATAGTACATGACACTGCAAGTGTGGTCGATGCTGCTGCAAGCGGGACGCGGCGCACCTAAGCCGAACGACCTATATATGCATCTAGCGGAAGCACGCCAATGCAACACCAGTTGCCGGCTTGCCGCTATTCTTTTTCATTAGAAAAGTTGGACTGCCGTGTTGCAAAGCCGACTATGCATACCCTACAAGGACGGTTGGTGGTATTTTAAGTCGGAAGGACGAGCCGACTATGCATACCCTACAAGGACGGTTGGTGGTATTTTAAGTCGGAAGGACGAGCCGACTATGCATACCCTACAAGGTCGGCTGGTGGTATTTTAAGTCAGAAGGATGACGTCGCAAAGCCGACCACATGAACACGGCAAGAACGACCGACATTGATGTAAAGTCAGACGTATACCGTTGCGAGGTCAATCTATGTTACAGCAAATTGTATGTCGTCCAATGCTATCATATCATGCATGTGGATATTTTGATGAACACGTCAATTTTCTCTCCCGTTGCAACGCACGGGCCCTTTTGCTAGTATAATAAGAAAGAGACCCGGGGGCCATAGGTTCCACTAGTGGCTTCTCTCAAGATAGCATGTATTACGGTGGGTGAACAAATTACTGCCGAGGAATTGATAGAAAAGTGCATAATTATGAAGATACCAGGCAATGATTATGAATATAGGCATCACGTCCGTGTCAAGTAGATCGAAACGATTCTGCTTCTACTACTATTACTCCACACATCGACCGCTATCTAGCATGCATCTAGAGTATTAAGTTCATAAGATCAGAGTAACACATTAAGCAAGATGACATGATGTAGAGGGATAAACTCAAGCAATATGATATAAACCCCATCTTTTTATCCTCGATGGCAACAATACAATACGTTCCTTACTGCTCCTACTGTCACTGGGAAAGGACACCGCAAGATTGAACCCAAAACTAAGCACTTCTCCCATTGCAAGAAAGATCAATCTAGTAGGCCAAACTAAACCGATAATTCGAAGAGACTTGCAAAGATATCAAATCATGCATATAAGAATTCAGAGAAGAACCAAATAATATTCATAGATAATCTTGTTCATAAATCCACAATTCATCGGATCTCGGCAAACACACCGCAAAAGAGTATTACATCGAATAGATCTCCAAGAACATCGAGGAGAACTTTGTATTGAGAATCAAAGAGAGAGAAGAAGCCATCTAGCAAATAACTATGGATCCGAAGGTCTGTGGTAAACTACTCACGCTTCATCGGAGAGGCTATGGTGTTGATGTAGAAGCCCTCCGTGATCGGTTCTCCCTCCAGCAGATCGCCGGAAAAAGCCCCAAGATGGTATCTCACGGGGACAGAAGGTTGCGGCGGTGAAAAAGTGGTTTCGTGGCTCCCTTGATGTTTCTAGGGTATAAGAGTATATATAGGCGAAAGAAGTACGTCGGTGGAGCTACGAGGGGCCCACGAGGGTGGGGGCGCGCCTACCCCCGGGCGCGCCCTCCTGCCTCGTGGCGTTCCAGACTTCAACTCCAAGTCTTCTGGATTGCTTTCGGTCCAAGAAAGATCATCGCAAAGGTTTCATTCCGTTTGTACTCCGTTTGGTATTCCTTTTCTGCGAAACACTAAGATATGCAAAAAAAACAGAAACTGGCACTGGGCCTCCGGTGAATAGGTTAGTCCCAAAAATAATATAAAAGAGCACATTAAAGCCCATTAAACATCCAAAACAGATAATATAATAGCATGGAATAATAAAAAATTATAGATACGTTGGAGACGTGTCAAGCATCCCCAATCTTAATTCCTGCTCGTCCTCGAGTAGGTAAATGATAAAAACGGAATTTTTGATGTGGAATGCTACCTAACATAATTATCAATGTATTTTTCTTTATTGTGGCATGAATGTTCAGATCCGAAAGATTCAAAACAAAAGTTTAATATTGAAATAAAAATAATAATACTTCAAGCATACTAACAAAGCAATCATGTCTTCTCGAAATAACATGGCCAAAGAAAGCTATCCCTACAAAATCATATAGTCTGGCTATGCTCTATCTTCATCACACAAAATATTTAAATCATGCACAACCCCGATGATAAGCCAAACAATTGTTTCATACTTTTGATGTGCTCAAACTTTTTCAATCTTCACGCAATACATGAGCGTGAGCCATGGACATAGCACTATAAGTGGAATAGAATGGTGGTTGTGGAGAAGACAAAAATGAGAAGATAGTCTCACATCAACTAGGCGTATCAACGGGCTATGGAGATGCCCATCAATAGATATTAATGTGAGTGAGTAGGGATTGCCATGCAACGGATGCACTAGAGCTATAAGTGTATGAAAGCTAAAAAAGAAACTAAGTGGGTGTGCATCCAACTCGCTTGCTCAGGAAGACCTAGGGCATTTTGAGGAAGCCCATCATTGGAATATACAAGCCAAGTTCTTATAATGAAAATTCCCACTAGTATATGAAAGTGACAACATAGGAGACTCTCTATCATGAAGATCATGGTGCTACTTTGAAGCACAAGTGTGGAAAAGGATAGTAGCATTGCCCCTTCTCTCTTTTTCTCTCATTTTTTTATTTGGACCTTTCTCTTTTTTATGGCCACTTTTTTCCGGAGTCTCGTCCCGACTTATGGGGGAATCATAGTCTCCATCATCCTTTCCTCACTAGGACAATGCTCTAATAATGAAGATCATCACACTTTTATTTACTTACAACTCAATAATTACAACTCAATACTTAGAACAAAATACGACTCTATGTGAATGCCTCCGGCAGCGTACCGGGATGTGCAATGAATCAAGAGTGACATGTATGAAAGAATTATGAACGGTGGCTTTGCCAAAAATACGATGCCAACTACATGACCATGCAAAGCAATACGGCAATGATGGAGCGTGTCATAATAAACGGAACGGTGGAAAGTTGCATGGCAATATATCTCGGAATGGCTATGGAAATGCCATAATAGGTAGGTATGGTGGCTGTTTTAAGGAAGGTAAAGGTGGGTGTATGGTACCGGCGAAAGTTGCGCGGTACTAGAGAGGCTAGTAATGGTGGAAGGGTGAGAGTGTGTATAATCCATGGACTCAACATTAGTCATAAAGAACTCACATACTTACTCCAAAAATCTGTTAGTTATCAAAATGAAGTACTACGCGCATGCTCCTAGGGGGATAGATTGGTAGGAAAAGACCATCGCTCGTCCCCGACCGCCACTCATAAGGAAGACAATCAAAAAATAAATCATGCTCCGACTTCATCACATAACGGTTCACCATACGTGCATGTGATACGTCTCCAACGTATCTATAATTTTTGATTATTCCATGCTATTATATTATCCGTTTTGGATGTTTAATGGGCTTTACTATACTTTTATATTATTTTTGGGACTAACCTATTAACCCAAGGCCTAGTGCAAATTGCTGTTTTTTTGCCTATTTCAGTGTTTCGCAGAAAAGGAATATCAAACGGAGTCCAAACGGAACGAAACCTTCGGGAGCGTGATTTTTGGAACAAACGTGATCCAGAGGACTTGGAGTGGATGTCAATAAACAACCGAGGAGGCCACGAGGCAGGGAGGCGCGCCTGCCCCCCTGGGCGTGCCCCCCACCCTCATGGGCCCCTCGTAGCTCCACCGACCTACTTCTTCCTCCTATATATACCCATGTACCCCGAAAACATCCAGGAGCACCACGAAACCCTATTTCCACCGTCGCAACCTTTTGTACCCGTGGGATCCCATCTTGGGGCCTTTTCCGGCGCTCCGCCGGAGGGGGAATCGATCACGGAGGGCTTCTACATCAACACCATACCCCTCCGATGATGTGTGAGTAGTCTACGACAGACCTTCGGGTCCATAGTTATTAGCTAGATGGCTTCTTCTCTCTCTTTGGATCTCAATACAAAGTTCTCCTCGATCTTCTTGGAGATCTATTCGATGTAACTCTTTTTGCGGTGTGTTTGTCGAGATCCGATGAATTGTGGGTTTATGATCAAGATTATCTATGAACAATATTTGAATCTTCTCTGAATTCTTTTATGTATGATTGGTTATCTTTGCAAGTCTCTTCGAATTATCAGTTTGGTTTGGCCTACTAGATTGATCTTTCTTGCAATAGGAGAAGAGCTTAGCTTTGGGTTCAATCTTGCGTTGCTCGATCCCAGTGACAGAAGGGGAAATGACACGTATTGTATTGTTGCCATCGAGGATAAAAAGATGGGGCTTATATCATATTGCTTGAGTTTATCCCTCTACATCATGTCATCTTGCCTAATGTGTTACTCTGTTCTTATGAACTTAATACTCTAGATGCATGCTGGATAGCGGTCGACGTGTGGAGTAATAGTAGTAGATGCAGGCAGGAGTCGGTCTACTTGTCACGGACGTGATGCCTATATACATGATCATGCCTAGATATTCTCATAATTATGCACTTTTCTATCAATTTCTCGACAGTAATTTGTTCACCCACCGTAATACTTATGTTATCTTGAGAGAAGCCACTAGTGAAACCTATGGCCCCCAGGTCTATTTTCCATCATATAAGTTTCCAATCTATTTTATTTTGCAATCTTTACTTTTAATCTTTATCATAAAAATACCAAAAATATTATCATCTCTATCAGATCTCACTTTTGCAAGTGGCCGTGAAGGGATTGACAACCCCTTTACCGTGTTGGTTGCAAGGCTCTTATTTGTTTGTGTAGGTACGAGGGACTTGCGTGTGGCCTCCTACTGGATTTATACCTTGATTCTCAAAAACTGAGGGAAATATTTACTCTACTTTGCTGCGTCACCCTTTCCTCTTCAAGGGAAAACCAACGCATTATCAAGAGGTAGCAAGAAGGATTTCTGGCACCGTTGTCGGGGAGTCTACGCACAAGTCAAGACATACCAAGTACCCATCACAAACTCTTATCCCTCGCATTACATTATTTGCCATTTGCCTCTCATTTTCCTCTCCCCCACTTCACCTTTGCCGTTTTATTCGCCCTCTCTTTCCGTTCGCCTGTTTTTTGCTTGCTTCTTGTTTGCTTGTGTGTTGGATTGCTTGCTTGTCACGATGGCTCAAGATAATACTAAATTGTGTGACTTTGCCAATACCAACAACAATGATTTTCTTAGCACTCCGATTGCTCCTCTTACCGATGTTAAATCTTGTGAAATTAATGCTGCTTTGCTGAATCTTGTCATGAAAGATCAATTCGCCGGCCTTCCTAGTGAAGATGCCGCTACCCATCTAAACAACTTTGTTGATTTGTGTGATATGCAAAAGTAGAAAGACGTGGATAATGATATTGTTAAATTGAAGCTATTTCCTTTTTCGCTTAGAGATCGTGCTAAAACTTGGTTTTCGTCTTTGCCTAAAAATAGTATTGATTCATGGAATTAGTGCAAAGATGCTTTTATCTCTAAGTATTTTCCTCCCGCTAATATCATCTCTCTTAGAAACGACATTATGAATTTTAAGCAACTTTCTCATGAACATGTTGCACAAGCTTGGGAGAGAATGAAATTAATGATACGTAATTGCCCTACACATGGTTTGAACTTATGGATGATTATACAAATTTTTTATGCCGAATTGAATTTTGCTTCTAGAAATCTTTTAGATTCGGCTTCGGGAGGTACTGCTATGGAAATAACTTTAGGAGAAGCTACTAAACTCCTAGATAATATTATGGCTAATTATTCTCAATGGCACACTGAAAGATCTACTAGTAAAAAGGTGCATGCAATTGAAGAGATTAATGTTTTGAGTGGAAAGATGGATGAACTTATGAAATTGTTTGCTAATAAGAGTGTTTCCTCTGATCCCAATGATATGCCTTTGTCTACTTTGATTGAGAATAATAATGAATCTATGGATGTGAATTTTGTTGGTAGGAACAATTTTGGTAACAACGCTTATAGAGGAAATTTTAATCCTAGGCCGTATCCTAGTAATTCCTCTAATAATTATGGTAATTCCTACAACAAATCTTATGGAAATTTTAATAATATGCCCTCTGATTTTGAGACTAGTGTTAAAGAATTTATGATTTCTCAAAAGAATTTCAATGCTTTGCTTGAAGAAAAATTGCCTAAGATTGATGAGTTGGCTAGGAACGTGGATATAATTTCTCTTGATGTTGATTCTTTGAAACTTAGATCTACTCCACCTAAGCATGATATAAATGAGTCTCTCAAAGCTATGAGAATTTCCATTGATGAGCGCAAAGAAAGAACCGCTAGGATGCGTGCTAAAAAAGATTGCTTTGTGAAAGCGTGTTCTTCTAGTTTTCATGATAATAAGGATGAAGACCTAAAAGTGATTGATGTGTCTCCTATTAAATCTTTGTTTTGCAATATGAATCTTGATAATGATGGGACTGGAGATGAGTCAACTTTAGTTAAAAGGCATCCCAATGATTCGAAGTTTTTAGATCTTGATGCAAAAATTGGTAAAAGTGGGATTGAAGAGGTCAAAACTTTACATAGTAATGAACCCACTATTTTGGATTTCAAGGAATTTAATTATGATAATTGTTCTTTAATAGATTGTATTTCCTTGTTGCAATCCGTGCTAAATTCTCCGCATGCTTATAGTCAAAATAAGGCTTTTACTAAACATATCGTTGATGCTTTAATGCAATCCTATGAAGAAAAGCTTGAATTAGAAGTTTCTATCCCTAGAAAACTTTATGATGAGTGGGAACCTACTATTAAAATTAAAGATCATGAATTCTATGCTTTGTGTGATTTGGGTGCTAGTGTTTCCACGATTCCAAAAACTTTGTATGATGTGTTCGGTTTCCGTGAATTTGATGATTGTTCTTTAAACTTGCACCTTGCGGATTCCACCATTAAGAAACCTATGGGAAGAACTAATGATGTTCTTATTGTTGCAAATAGGAATTATTTGCCCGTAGATTTCATTGTTCTTGATATAGATTGCAATCCTTCATGTCCTATTATTCTTGGTAGACCTTTCCTTAGAACGATTGGTGCAATTATTGATATGAAAGAAGGGAATATTAGATTCCAAATTCCGTTAAGGAAAGGCATGGAACACTTTCCTAGAAAGAAAATAAAATTACCTTATGAATCTATTATGAGAGCCACTTATGGATTGCATGCCAAAGATGATAATACCTAGATCTATCATTGCCTTTATGCCTAGCTAGGGGCGTTAAACGATAGCGCTTGTTGGGAGGCAACCCAATTTTATTTTTGTTTATTGCTTTTTGGTTCTGTTTAGTAATAAATAATTCATCTAGCTTCTTTTTAGATGTGGTTTTATGTTTTAATTAGTGTTTTTGCCAAGTAGAACCTTTGGGAAGATTTGGGTGAAGTCTTTTTGATCTTGCTGTAAAAAAACAGAAACTTTAGCGCTCACGAGATTAGCTACAACTTTTTACTGGAGAGTGCTATTTAGTTGATTCTTTTTGAATATGATTAATAGATAAATTCCTCACGTCCAGAAATTTATTTAAGAATTTTTGAAGTTCCAGAAGTATGCGTTTCATACAGATTACTACAGACTGTTCTGTTTTTGACAGATTCTGTTTTTCGTGTGTTGTTTGCTTATTTTGATGAATCTATGGCTAGTATCGGAGGTTATGAACCATAGAGAAGTTGGAATACTGTAGTTTTAACACCAATATAAATAAATAATGAGTTAATTACAGTACCTTAAGATGGTGGTTTGTTTTCTTTCGCTAACGGAGCTCATGAGATTTTCTGTTAAGTTTTGTGTTGTGAAGTTTTCAAGTTTTGGGTAAAGATTTGATGGATTATGGAACAAGGAGTGGCAAGAGCCTAAGCTTGGGGATGCCCAAGGCACCCCAAGGTAAAATCCAATGACAAGCAAAAAGCCTAAGCTTGGGGACGCCCCGGAAGGCATCCCCTCTTTCGTCTTCGTCCATCGGTAACTTTACTTGGAGCTATATTTTTATTCACCACATGATATGTGTTTTGCTTGGAGCGTCTTGTATGATTTGAGTCTTTGCTTTTTAGTTCACCACAATCATCCTTGATGTACACACCTTTTTGGAGAGACACACATTAATCGGAATTTATTAGAATACTCTATGTGCTTCACTTATATCTTTTGAGCTAAACAATTTTGCTCTAGTGCTTCACTTATATCTTTTAGAGCACGGTGGTGGTTTTATTTTATAGAAATTATTGATCTCTCATGCTTCACTTATATTATTTTGAGAGTCCTTTAGAACAGCAAGGTAATTTTCTTTGGCTATAAAATTAGTCCTAATATGATAGGCATCCAAGATGGATATAATAAAAACTTTCATATAAGTGCCTTGAATACTAAGAGAAGTTTGATACTTGATGATTGTTTTGAGATATGAAGATAGTGATATTAAAGTTGTGCTAGTTGAGTAGTTGTGAATTTGAGAAATACTTGTGTTGAAGGTTGCAAGTCCCGTAGCATGCACATATGGTAAACGTTGTGTAACAAATTTGAAACATGAGGTGTTCTTTGATTGTCATCCTTATGAGTGGCGGTCGGGGACGAGCGATGGTCTTTTCCTACCAATCTATCCCTCTAGGAGCATGCGCGTAGTGCTTGGTTTTTGATGACTTGTAGATTTTTGCAATAAGTATGTGAGTTCTTTATGACTAATGTTGAATCCATGGATTATACACACTCTCAACCTTCCATCATTGCTAGCCTCTTCGGTACCGTGCATTGCCCTTTCTCACCTTGAGAGTTGGTGCAAATTTCGCCGGTGCATCCAAACCCCGTGATACGATACGCTCTATCACACATAAACCTCCTTATATCTTCCTCAAAACAGCCACCATACCTACCTTTTATGGCATTTCCATAGCCATTCTGAGATATATTGCCATGCAACTTTCCACTGTTCCGTTTATTATGACACGCTTCATCATTGTCATATTGCCTTGCATGATCATGTAGTTGACATCGTATTTCTGGCAAATCCACCATGCATATTATTTCATACATGATACTCTTGATTCATTGCCCATCCCGTACACCGCCGGAGGCATTTGAGGGAGTCCTGGACTAAGGGGTCCTCGGACGTCCGGCCTGTTATTCATTGGGCCGGACTGATGGATTGTGAAGATACGAAGGCCGAAGACTATACCCGTGTCCGGATTGGACTTTCCTTGGCGTGGAAGGCAAGCTAGGCGACCAACTGTGAAGATTCCTTCTTATGTAACCGACCCCATGTAACCCTAGATCTCTCCGGTGTCTATATAAACCGGAGAGCGTAGTCCGGATAGGACACATTCATTACCATATTCATATAGGCTAGACTTCTAGGGTTTAGCCACTACGATCTCCTGGTAGATCAACTCTTCTAATACTCATATTCATCAAGATCAATCAAGCAGGAAGTAGGGTATTACCTCCATAGAGAGGGCCCGAACCTGGGTAAACATCGTGTCCCCCGTCTCCTGTTACCATCGATCCTAGACGCACAGTTCGGGACCCCCTACCCGAGATCCGCCGGTTTAGACACCGACATTGGTGCTTTCATTGAGAGTTCCACTGTGCCGTCGGCAAAGGGCTCGATGGCCCCTTCGATCGTCAGTAATGACGTTGTCCAGGGAGAAACCTTCCTCCCCGAACAGACCTTCGTATTCGGCGGCTTCGTACTGCAGGCCAACTCGCTTGGCCATTTGGAGCAGATCGATAGCTACACCCCTGGCCATCAGGTCAGATTTGGAAGCTTGAACTACGTCGCGGATATCCGTGGAGACTTGATCTTCAAGGGATTTGAGCCCGCGGCGATCGCTCTTCCTCACCCCGATGAACATGACTTAAATCTGTCATCGAATCACACCTAGGAGATGGTTCCTGCTGCTGCGACGGCCTTAGAGCCAAAGCAGATCGTGCCATCCGAGGCCGCAGAATCCGCGGCGTTAGAGCCGCACACGGACTCAACACCCTGCAATATTCGCTTTAACGGAACTTCGGACTTGTCTCCGGCTATAAGTTCCGGACTGTGTACGCCCGCCGACACCGAGCTAGATCGGTTATCGATCTTCGAGTTCAGCACCGCTGACGTTTTCCAGCACTCGCCTTTGGGTGACGTGCTAAAATCGTTAAAGAATTTGTCCTTGGAGAAGGACTCACAGCCGAACTACGTCCGGTTCGAGTTAGAGACGGATGACGAAGAATTTTGCTTCCCACCCGCCACCCACTTCATAGCCACTGTCGATGACTTAACCGACGTGCTTGACTATGGCTACGAAGACATCGACAGTATGGATGACGATGCCGATAAGGAGCAAGGCCAAGACCTGCCATTCACCGGATGTTGGACGGCCACCTCTTCGTGCGACGTGTACATGGTTGATACGCCCAAAGGATCTGGCGACGACAAAGAAGAGCCAGATGTGAATAAAACCTCTGAGACGCAGTCCAAGCGCCGACGCCCCAAACACTGTCCTAAGCCTCGTCGCTCAAAGGACGGCAACACCGGCACTAAAGAAAATAGTACTCCAGGCGATGCCGAAAACAATGAAGACCCTATCGGAGCTGCATCCGATCAGGAGGAACACGGCAACAGGCAAGACAACCCTGATGAACAGGACATAGAAGATGACTCGGACGACGATAGTTACCGTCCACCCTCCGAGGAGGAGACAAGCCTCGGCAATGAAGACTTCATCGTGCCAGAGGATCCTCTGGAGCAGGAGCGCTTTAAGCTTCAGCTCATAGCCACTTCAAGGAGCCTGAAAAAGAAACAGCTGCAGCTTCAAGCTGAACAAGATCTGCTCGTCGACAGATGGACTGATGTCCTGACAGCCGAAGAATACGGCCTTAGGTGCCCAGCCAAGAGCTACCCGAAACGCAGACTGCTACCTCAATTCGATGAGGAAGCACCAGAGCACACATCTCCCTCGCGTAATGCGAAACGACCACCACGTGGTCGAGACAGGGCGGCCGACATGCCACCCCGCGGCCAGGATAAAGCGGCAACTCAGGCCGAACAGCAGCCTGCCCCACCGCCCCATAAAAATAGAGACGGAAGAGTTTGGGGTCACACGTACGACCTCCGGCAGATCCTGGACGATAGAGCAGGACATACAAGATCGATCTACGGATCACGAGGGCGTGCCTCGAGGCACGACGACGGCTACCTGTTCGGACGTGATAAACCTAACCACGCCCGGGCCGAATACCGCAGACGGACTCCATCAGAGCTACGCCACGACGCGGCCCGATATAGAGGCGCCGCACACCCTCTCTGCTTCACAGATGAAATACTGGATCACGAATTCCCCGAGGGGTTCAAGCCTGTCAACATTGAATCATACGACGGCACAACCGATCCCGCAGTATGGATCGAAGATTTTATTCTCCATATCCATATGGCTCGAGGAGATGACCTCCACGCCATCAAATACCTCCCATTAAAGCTCAAAGGGCCAGCTCGGCACTGGTTAAATAGCCTGCCTGAGAATTCCATCGGCAGCTGGGAGGACTTGGAAGAGGCTTTCCTTGACAACTTCCAAGGAACTTATGTCCGGCCACCAGATGCCGATGACCTAAGCCACATAGTTCAACAACCTAGAGAATCAGCCAAAAAATTCTGGACTAGGGTCCTAACCAAAAATAACCAGATCATTGACTGTCCGAATGCCGAGGCCTTAGCAGCCTTCAAACACAGCATCCGTGACGAATGGCTAGCACGCCACCTCGGCCAAGAAAAGCTGAAGTCTATGGCAGCCCTCACGGCACTCATGACCCGCTTCTGCGCGGTTGAGGACAGCTGGCTGGCTCGTAGTAAAAACACAACCAACGAGGCAGGCCCCACTGAGGCCAAGAACAGCACCGAAAAGCTCCGGCGCAATAGACACAAACGCCGAAGCAATGGCGACAACACCAATGACACCGCAGTCAACGCCGGATTCGGTGGCTCCAAGTCCGGCCAACGGAAGAAGCCCTACAAAAGAAACAGCGAAGGACCTTCCAGCCTAGACCGCATACTCGACCGTCCGTTCCAAATTCACGGCACCCCGGATAAGCAAGCCAATCATACCAACAGCGATTGTTGGGTCTTCAAGCAGGCCGGCAAGTTAAATGCCGAAAACAAAGAAAAGGGATCACAAAGTGAGGACGAGGACGAAGAGCCCCAGCAGCCGAACATTGGGGGGCAGAAGAAATTTCCCCCTCAAGTCAAAACGGTGGGCATGATATACGCAACGCACATCCCCAAAAGGGAGCGTAAGCGAGCACTTAGGGACGTCTACGCGGTAGAGCCAGTCGCCCCAAAATTCAATCTGTGGTCATCATTCCCGATCACCTTCGATCGTCGGGATCACCCAACTAGTATCCGCCATGGCGGTTCAGCCGCACTAGTCGTCGACCCAATTATTGGCGGGTTTCACCTAACACGAGTCCTGATGGACGGTGGTAGCAGCCTCAACCTGCTTTATCAGGACACAGTGCGGAAGATGGGCATTAACCCCTCGCGAATCAAACCAACAAAGACTACCTTTAAAGGAGTCATACCAGGCATAGAGGCCTGCTGTACGGGCTCAATCACGCTGGAGGTGGTCTTTGGTTCTCCGGACAACTTCCGAAGCGAAGAGTTAATCTTCGATATCGTCCCCTTCCGCAGCGGCTATCACGCACTGCTCGGACGAACCGTGTTTGCTAGATTCAACGTAGTGCCACACTATGCTTATCTCAAGCTCAAGATGCCCGGACCACGCGGCGTCATAATAGTCAATGGCAATACGGAGCGCTCCCTCCGAACAGAGGAGCAAACTTCCGCCCTAGCAGCAGAAGTAGAGAGCGGCCTTCTCAAGCAGCACAATAGTACGGCTGTCGAGCCCTCGGACATCACTAAGAGGTTTCGGACTACACTGCAACAGGACGACTGTAGGATCGAAAGTATGTCTAGAGGGGGGGGTGATTAGACTACTTGACCAAATAAAAATCTAGCCTTTCCCAATTTTAGTTCTTAGCATATTTTAGCAACTTAGCACAAGTCAAGCAATCAACCTACACATGCAATTCTAAGAGTATAGCAGCGGAACGTAAAACAATTGCATATGAAGGTAAAGGGAGGAGTTTGAGGGAGCAAATGCAATGTTGACACGGAGATTTTTTTATCCGTGGTTCCGATAGGTGGTGCTATCGTACATCCACGTTGATGGAGACTTCAACCCACGAAGGGTAATGGTTGCGCGAGTCCACGGAGGGCTCCACCCACGAAGGGTCCACGAAGAAGCAACCTTGTCTATCCCACCATGGCCGTCGCCCACGAAGGACTTGCCTCACTAGGGTAGATCTTCACGAAGTAGGCGATCTCCTTGCCCTTACAAACTCCTTGGTTCAACTCCACAATCTTGACGGAGGCTCCCAAGTGACACCTAGCCAATCTAGGAGACACCACTCTCCAAGAAGTAACAAATGGTGTGTTGATGATGAACTCCTTGCTCTTGTGCTTCAAATGATAGTCTCCCCAACACTCAACTCTCTCTCACAGGATTTGGATTTGGTGGAAAGAAGATTTGAGTGGAAAGCAACTTGGGGAAGGCTAGAGATCAAGATTTATGTGGTTGGAATGGAATATCTTGACCTCAACACAAGTGTAGGTGGTTCTCTCTCAGAAAATATGTGTTGGAAGTGTAGGCATGTTCTGATGGCTCTCTCCACGAATGAAGAGTGGGTGGAGGGGTATATATAGCCTCCACACAAAATCTAACCGTTACACACAAATCACCAAACTCGGTGGGACCGATTCAAAGAACTCGGTCAGACCGATTTGGTTCATAATGTGACCGTTAGGTGTTTCGGTGGGACCGACACGTCAACTCGGTGGGACCGATATCATTAGGGTTAGGGCATAACGTAATCTCGGTGAGACCGATTACACAAACTCGGTGAGACCGATTTTGGTAATAGACTAACAGAGAGTTGGTCAGGCAAACTCGGTGGGACCGATTCGCTCATCTCGGTTGGACCGAAACGTTACGAAAAGGAAACAGAGTGTTTGCATTGCAATCTCGGTGGGACCGATCGCTCATCTCGGTTTGACCGAAACGTTACGAAGGGAAACAGAGAGATTACAATCCCATCTCGGTGAGACCGAGATCCCTATCGGTGAGACCGAAAAGACTAGGGTTTCTGGCAGTGGCTATGTCAACTGAACTCGGTGGCTCCGGATATGAAATTTCGGTGGGGCCGAGTTGGACTTTTTGGTTTGGGACATATGTGGATATGAGAAAGTAGTGGAGGGTTTTGGAGCATATCACTAAGCATTTTGAGCAAGAACCTCATTAAGCAACACCTCATCCCTTCTTAATAGTATTGGCTTTTCCTATAGACTCAATGTGATCTTGGATCACTAAAATAGAAAATGTAGAGTCTTGTGCTTTGAGCTTGAGCCAATCTTTTGTCCTTAGCATTTTGAAGGGTCCACTTTCTAATCCATGCCATGCCAATCATTGAGCTTTCCTGAAATATTCATCTTGGAATAGCATTAGCTCAATGAGCTATATGTTGTTAGGAATTACCAAAACCACCCAGGGATAGTTGCACTTTCAATCTCCCCCTTTTTGGTAATTGATGACAACATATAGATCAAAGCTTCGACAAATGATAAATAAGATTGAAAAACATCGTCGCTTTGAGAAGTATGTGATAAGCAAGAGCTCCCCCTAAATTTGTGCATTATTTAAATTTGCTTTTGAATGCAAATGCACAATCGATTAGGATCATGGTTACTCTTCCATGTCACATACATCTTGGTAGAGCGCTCAAAATGATAGAAATTAAAACACATGCACTCATCACCAAGCAAAGTGAATGATCATAAGAGGATATAAAGATAGTATCATCCAACAAGCATTAAGGGTAGCATATGATCAAACACATGATCAAACAAGTATCTCACAAGGACACAAAGTAGTATCTCACACAAGCACACAATAAAGTTTCAACCAAAATAGCAAGAGAGAATAAAAAGGCAACACTCTCTCGAAGCCTATGATCTATACATTTTTCTCCCCCTTTGGCAACAAGTTACCAAAAAGTTCAAAAAATGGATAGTGCTTAACGACTCTCAGGCTTGATCTTCGGTAGGAGGTGTTGAGAGAACTCCAAGGACGAAGGCTTCAAATGAAGTAGCTGGAGCTGGTGGAGTAGCTGCTGGAGGTGGAACTGGAGCTGTAGTTGCTGGTGCTGATGTTGTAGCTCTAGTGTCTGTCACTGGCACTGCAGCAGATCTCTATCCTCTGGGCACTCTGGCAAAAGCATCTGTGGTAGACTTGCCCTTCTTCTCCTCTGCTTCCTCCTGGAGCTGCTCAACTGCAGTTTGGATCTCTATCACCTTGACATCAAGGTCATAGAATTTTGTCTCAATAATCCTCTCCAGACTCTCCTGGTTCTTGGTCAGGGTGGCCAAGCCCTTCTCAATCCTCAGGGTGGATTGGATCAGATATCCAAGTTGGTCTTGCTTGCTCTTCAAGAATACCTTAGATGCCTCCTCTATAGTTGGCATCTTTGCAGCCTTCTCTGCCTTAGCCTTCTCTCTCTTCTCATGTGCTTGAGCTGAAGATGGTTCATTCTCATTCATCAATACTGTGTTATCTTCAAATTCGTCCAAAATGTATTTATCTTTTCCCATCTTTGAGTTTATGAGCTCCTGAATTTGTGGGGCATACCCACAGCTTCTCTTTTGGTCAGCAGCAGTCCTTTTGATTGCCTCAACAATCAGGCTCATGACTTTGAACTTCTGTGGGACATCAAATATATGCAGCAAGTTGATGGCATGTCCTCTGATCATCTTGTGATCACCTGACTTGGGTAGCAGTGTGTGCCTTAAGATCCAGTTGATTGTTGGCAGACCAGACAACAAGTAGTGAACAGATCCAAACTTATGTGTATCCAAGGCAGCATCTGGGATCTCTTTGTACATGTTGGCCATAGTGGTGTGGTCTTTCTTCTTCTCTGCATAGACATCCAAGTCATCCTCATGTTCCTCAGGAGCATTGATAAGCTTGGCCCATTCCTCAATTGTAGACTGGTACCTAGTACCCTCAGACATCCACACTATCCTTCCATCTGGATAGAAGTGGGCAGTGGAGTAAAACTGCATGATGAGCTCATCATTCCACTTGGTGAGCTTCTGGGAAACAAAAGTGTCAACTCCACATGCCTTGAAGCTATCAAGCACACCAGGGAAGTGATCCTCATTCTCCTTGATGAACTCCCAGTCAACCCATCTCATGTCACACACAATGGGCTTCTTGTCAAGCAGGACTGTCTCATAGAAGTCCTGCTGTTCCTTAGTGTGAAACCTATAGTCCACAGCAGTCCTTCTCCTGATAGCATATGGATCAGACTGTCTCCATAGTCTCAATCCTGCATCCTTCCTGATTTTCATGTTCTCTGCAACTGGGTGTGCATCAGTGTGGTCAGGGATCTTGGGTTTCAGCTTCCTCAATACAACAGAGTCATCTTCTTCTTCTTCAGCAGCTTCAGGCACTGGGGCCTTGTTCTTCTCTTCAGCAGGGATGTTCCTAGTGCTCCTCTTGGGTTTAGGCTTTGGAGCTGGAGCAGCAGCCTTGGGAGCAGGTTTGGGCTTAGATGGAGCAGCCCCTGATTTGATTGCATCCCCCATAAGCTTTTGTGCTTTGGGTGCTGGTGCAGCATCCTCTTGCTCTTCTTCTTCGGAATCAATCCTCATAGAGGGCTTGCCATGAACTCTTGCAGTAGTGGTTCTGGCCCTCTTCTTCTTCTTATCTTCACCAGCTGCCTCTTCTTCAGACTCAATGGTGAACTTCATAGTTTCACCTGTGGCAACTTTTCTTGGCTTAGACATGGGCTGTCTTCTTGCTGGAGCCTTTGTTTTCAGACCAGGCTTTGTTGCAGCAGTTGTGCCATACTCTTTCTTCAGCACCTTCTTATTTGAAGTGGCTTCATCTTCAACTGCCACATAGTCTTCATCCTCAGAGTCAGAATTCCTTTTCTTCCTTGTCCTGGTGGCAGCCTTTGGCAAATTGCTGGGAGTGCTCCTGCTGCCATCATCATAACTGCTGGAGGGATCTGAGCCCTCACTCATCTCCACCTGTTGTTCAGACTTGTTCTGGCTATCACTCTGGTCAGACATCTTTGCAAACTCTCTGACAGCTGACCCTGTGAATAGATTATAAATGAGGTAGAGAAGATGAGCATCACAAAGTACAGAGTTTTGCAAAACAGATGACTTAAAAACTTAGTTTTAGTTCTTCACAGAAAGCATTTCGGATCTACCGATTTGTAAACTCGGTGATACCGAAGCAGCTTTTGGAACCTAAACTAGTGAACTCGGTCAGACCGAGTCACAGTTCGGTGGCACCGAGACTGCTAGGGTTTCACAAAGAATCGAACTCGGTCACACCGATTTGCAATTTTCGGTCAGACCGAAAATGCATGTGCTCTGGCCTAAGCCAAATCGGTGAGACCGATTTCTACAACTCGGTCGGTCCGAGATGAATTCGGCGGAGACCTAACCCTAAATTTTCAAATCAAAACTAATATACGGGATGTTTTCGCTGGACAGGATGATTTCAATCGTGGCAAGAATCATGGCAAAGCAATGTGCTAAGAATCAGAGTTAAGGATTAGCACAAAGTTCAAGTTCGTACCCTAGTTCGGCGGCGAACTTGCTACGGCGGCAACGGCGGGGCAGATTGCCGTTCACGGCGGCGGAGACTAGCGGCGGGAGGTCGCTGGAAACGAGAGGATGATCCGGAGACCCGAAGAGGCAGAGCAGGTTATGCGCGGGCGAGGAGGTTCGGAAAAATTTCCAAATTTTGGCCCGTCGGTATATATAACCTGACCCTGTCGGTGTGACCGAGTGGAACGACTCGGTGGCACCGAGATGCAAAACTGCAAGCAGTTACTGCAACTCGGTGTGACCGAAAGGTTCTAATCGGTTGCACCGAGATTGAAAACCCTAGATCAACTTAGTGATCTCGGTAGGACCGAAAGGGATGAATCGGTCAGACGGAGATGCACAAAGAGGTTTTGGAGGTTTAAGTCTATGACGAATCGGGAACTCCGAGTGCTCCTCACACAGAGTGGTTCGAATCTGACTTGATCAAACTTTGTGATGTAGCATGAATAGAGTTTGAGACGAGGAAAGCATAGATAGCTAGAGGGAGTTCTTAGGCATTCTTGTCCATCCATTTGGCAAAAGAGAAAACGCCAAACAATCAAACAACAAATGGATGTCCTCGAATGAGTAAAATATGCAACCAACATGCTCACACAATAAAATGGCAAATGAAATATGTGACAAAGCATGCACAAACACTCTAGCATCTATCAAGCAATTTGGCGATGACTAGGTCATCTATATATGAGTATATTGACTTAGGAGTCAAATGAGAACATTTGATCATAGGTCATACTCATCGTTTAAGCACAAGTGGGGTTACCACTTTTACATAAAGCATTGTTGTGCTCACACCATTAGAGTTGCTTTAGCTCAATTGATTAGAGTAAAGCTCCCCCTAGATGTGATATCCCCCCTAAGAGGGATGAACTAACCTTGGGTTTTGTCGATGATGACTTCATGTAGGTGTTGAAGATGTAGATGCTCAATGTTGATGTAGATCATTCGGAGCAATCCTTTGGAGTGAGTTGCACTTTCAATACATACACGATTTAGTCCCACAAGGAACAAACAAGGATATCCATACATAGAGTGATGTATACACAAGATGATGTCCATGAAAGCATTAGGTTACCTTGTCCCTTGTCTTACCAACAAGAGGGTTTGTGACTCCTTGAACTAGTGCAAGATATGGAAGTTGTTTGCACTTGTTCTTGCCATAATGATAAGAGTGAAGTATGTTGGCGGAGTCACCCTCAAGAACTTTCTAGTTCTTCTTCTTCGGGATCCACACCATCTTGATGGGAATCCTTGGAGTTGTAGTCGTACTTGATGAAGTAGAACTTGATGTAGTCTTGGGAACCCACTTGACCAAGGCCTTAGGTGCTTCTTCAAATGCATCAATTTCCTCTTGAAGCTTGTCCTTGCCTTTTTGCTTGTGGTCTTGTGGTGGAAGATCATCTTGAGCTTGTGTCCCTTTGAAAGAAGTAGGATCATACTTCTCTTGTTGAGGAACAAACTTCGTCTTGGGGTATTGATCTTCTTCCCACTCAACTCCATTGGCATTGAACTTTCGTTCAAAACCAACACCTTGATTCTTCCTGTGTCTTCCTTGCTTGCGTACAATTTCCTCAAATTGCTTACTTCCGGCAAGGCTCTTGTAAACACCTTTCTCTATAATTCCCTTCAATAAGCTATTTTCTTGCTCAAGTGTAACTTGGCTAAGAGAATCATTAGTGGAATCAAGAGAACTACTAGAAGCAACAACATTGGATTTAGCATGATTGTTGTTACTACTAGATGAAGCATCTTTCTTGTTCTTGTTGCTAGATTTAACTTGTGTCATGTAAGTAGACAAGAGTAAACGCTTGGCAATGTAAGAAGAACTTTTCTTGCGAAGATCATCATTGATTGCCTTTAAAAACTCATGCTCTTGCTCAAGGTTGAGCTTTTCAAAGTGTAGCTTGTCATGAGTCTTTAAAAGTTCTCGATGATCTTCCAAGGTAGTTTCATGAGCTAACTTAAGAGTGTTTAGTTCTTTAGTTAGACGCTCAATCTCCTTCTTATCATCGTCATTCATTTTATCTTGATTAGCATGATTAATTGATGTTTCATCATAGTTTTCATCACTAGAGTTGTCAACAAGTAAATCATCATCACCTAGCAAATCAACTTCATCACTATTGAAATCAACATACTCAGGATGTGTTACCTTTGGACCTTTGGCCATGAAACACCTTCCAATTCCTTCATTTGGTGAGTCAAATATGTCGTAGGAGTTGGTTGACACAAGTGCTAGACCGGCAACACCTTCATCTTGAGTATATTCGGGGTCGGAGTGATAACTTCTTTCGGAGTGATTGTCGGAGTCGGGGCCGGATACCCATTCACCAACATGAGCTTGATGTCTTCTTTTTGTGTAGCTCCTTGATGACTTTTCCTTCCTTTCCGATTCCTTGCTTCTCCGAGAGGGTTTTCGTTCATAACGATCATCTGTACTCCTTCTTTCTCTTGATGGTGATTCCTCTCTTCTACTTCTTCTTTTGGGAGAATCTTTTCTTCTTTTGTAGGGGGCGTACACTCATTGGTGTTGGGAATCATAGCATAATTTTAAAATTTTCCTACGCTCACCAAGATGCATCTATGGAGTATACTAGCAACGAGGGGAAAGGAGTGCATCTACATACCCTTGTAGATCGCGAGCGGAAGCGTTCCAATGAACGTGGATGACGGAGTCGTACTCGCCGTGATCCAAATCACCGATGACCGAGTGCCGAACGGACGGCACCTCCGCGTTCAACACACGTACGGTGCAGAGACGTCTCCTCCTTCTTGATCCAGCAAGGGGGAAGGAGAGGTTGATGGATATCCAGCAGCACGACGGCGTGGTGGTGGATGTAGCGGGTCTCCGGCAGGGCTTCGCCGAGCTTCTGCGAGAGAGAGAGAGGTGTTGCAGGGGAGGAGGGAGGCGCCCAAGGCTGTAGGTTGTTGCCCTCCCTCCCCCCCCCCCCCATTTATATAGGCCCCCTGGGGGGGCGCCGGCCCAGGGAGATGGGATCTCCAAGGGGGGGTGGCGGCCAAAGGGGGGAAGGGGTGCCTTGCCCCCCAAGGCAAGGGGGAAGCTCCCCCCTAGGGTTCCCAACCCTAGGCGCATGGGGGGAGGCCCAAGGGGGGCGCCCCAGCCCACTAAGGGCTGGTTCCCTTCCACTTTCAGCCCACGGGGCCCTCCGGGATAGGTGGCCCCACCCGGTGGACCCCCGGGACCCTTCCGGTGGTCCCAGTACAATACCGGTAACCCCCGAAACTTTCCCGGTGGCCGAAACTGGACTTCCTATATATAATTCTTCACCTCCGGACCATTCCGGAACCTCTCGTGACGTCCGGGATCTCATCCGGGACTCCGAACAACTTTCGGGTTTCCGCATACATATATCTCTACAACCCTAGCGTCACCGGACCTTAAGTGTGTAGACCCTACGGGTTCGGGAGACATGCAGACATGACCGAGACGCCTCTCCGGTCAATAACCAACAGCGGGATCTGGATACCCATGTTGGCTCCCACATGTTCCACGATGATCTCATCGGATGAACCACGGTGTCGAGGATTCAATCAATCCGTATGCAATTCCCTTTGTCAATCGGTATGTTACTTGCCCGAGATTCGATCGTCGGTATCCCAATACCTTGTTCAATCTCGTTACCGGCAAGTCTCTTTACTCGTACCGCAATGCATGATCCCGTGACTAACGCCTTAGTCACATTGAGCTCATTATGATGATGCATTACCGAGTGGGCCCAGAGATACCTCTCCGTCACACGGAGTGACAAATCCCAGTCTCGATCCGTGCCAACCCAACAGACACTTTCGGAGATACCCGTAGTGCACCTTTATAGTCACCCAGTTACGTTGTGACGTTTGGCACACCCAAAGCACTCCTACGGTATCCGGGAGTTGCACGATCTCATGGTCTAAGGAAAAGATACTTGACATTGGAAAAGCTCTAGCAAACGAAACTACACGATCTTTTATGCTATGCTTAGGATTGGGTCTTGTCCATCACATCATTCTCCTAATGATGTGATCCCGTTATCAATGACATCCAATGTCCATAGTCAGGAAACCATGACTATCTGTTGATCAACGAGCTAGTCAACTAGAGGCTTACTAGGGACACGTTGTGGTCTATGTATTCACACATGTATTACGATTTCCGGACAATACAATTATAGCATGAATAATAGACAATTATCATGAACAAAGAAATATAATAATAACCATTTATTATTGCCTCTAGGGCATATTTCCAACAGTCTCCCACTTGCACTAGAGTCAATAATCTAGTTACATTGTGATGAATCGAACACCCATTGCGTCCTGGTGTTGATCATGTTTTGCTCTAGGGAGAGGTTTAGTCAACGGATCTGCTACATTCAGGTCTGTATGTACTTTACAAATATCTATGTCTCCATTTTGAACACTTTCACGAATGGAGTTGAAGCGACGCTTGATATGCCTGGTCTTCCTGTGAAACCTGGGATCCTTCGCAAGGGCAATAGCTCCAGTGTTGTCACAGAAGAGAGTCATCGGGCCCGACGCATTGGGAATCACCCCTAGGTCGGTAATGAACTCCTTCATCCAGACTGCTTCCTGTGCTGCCTCCGAGGCTGCCATGTACTCCGCTTCACATGTAGATCCCGCCACGACGCTTTGCTTGCAACTGCACCAGCTTACTGCTCCTCCATTCAAAATATACACGTATCCGGTCTGTGACTTCGAGTCATCCAGATCTGTGTCGAAGCTAGCATCGACGTAACCCTTTACGACGAGCTCTTCGTCACCTCCATAAACGAGAAACATATCCTTAGTCCTCTTCAGGTACTTCAGGATATTCTTGACCGCTGTCCAGTGTTCCATGCCGGGATTACTTTGGTACCTTCCTACCAAACTTACGGCAAGGTTTACATCAGGTCTGGTACACAGCATGGCATACATAATAGACCCTATGGCCGAGGCATAGGGGATGACACTCATCTTTTCTATATCTTCTGCCGTGGTCGGGCATTGAGCCGTGCTCAATTGCACACCTTGCAATACAGGCAAGAACCCCTTCTTGGACTGATCCATACTGAACTTCTTCAATATCTTGTCAAGGTATGTACTCTGTGAAAGACCAATGAGGCGTCTTGATCTATCTCTATAGATCTTGATGCCTAATATATAAGCAGCTTCTCCAAGGTCCTTCATTGAAAAACACTTATTCAAATAGGCCTTTATACTTTCCAAGAATTCTATATCATTTCCCATCAATAGTATGTCATCCACATATAATATGAGAAATGCTACAGAGCTCCCACTCACTTTCTTGTAAACACAGGCTTCTCCATAAGTCTGTGTAAACCCAAACGCTTTGATCATCTCATCAAAGCGAATGTTCCAACTCCGAGATGCTTGCACCAGCCCATAGATTGAGCGCTGGAGCTTGCACACTTTGTTAGCATTCTTAGGATCGACAAAACCTTCCGGCTGCATCATATACAACTCTTCCTTAAGGAAGCCGTTAAGGAATGCCGTTTTGACGTCCATCTGCCATATCTCATAATCATAGTATGCGGCAATTGCTAACATGATTCGGACGGACTTCAGCTTCGCTACGGGTGAGAAAGTCTCATCGTAGTCAACCCCTTGAACTTGTCGATAACCCTTAGCGACAAGTCGAGCTTTGTAGATGGTCACATTACCATCCGCGTCCGTCTTCTTCTTAAAGATCCATTTGTTTTCTATGGCTCGCCGATCATCGGGCAAGTCAGTCAAAGTCCATACTTCGTTTTCATACATGGATCCTATCTCGGATTTCATGGCTTCTAGCCATTTGTCGGAATCCGGGCCCGCCATCGCTTCTTCATAGTTCGAAGGTTCACCGTTGTCTAACAACATGATTTCCAGGACAGGGTTGTCGTACCACTCTGGTGCGGAACGTGTCCTTGTGGACCTACGAAGTTCAGTAACTTGATCCGAAGCTTCATGATCATCATCATTAACTTCCTCCCCAGTCTGTGTAGGCACCACAGGAACATTTTCCCGCGCTGCGCTACTTTCCAGTTCGGAAGGGGTGACTTTCACCTCATCAAGTTCCACTTTCCTCCCACTCAATTCTTTCGAGAGAAACTACTTCTCCAGAAAGGACCCGTTCTTGGCAACGAAGATCTTGCCTTCGGATCTGAGGTAGAAGGTATACCCAATAGTTTCCTTAGGGTATCCTATGAAGACGCATTTTTCCGATTTGGGTTCGAGCTTTTCAGGTTGAAGTTTCTTGACATAAGCATCGCATCCCCAAACTTTTAGAAACGACAGCTTAGGTTTCTTCCCAAACCATAATTCATACGGTGTCGTCTCAACGGATTTCGACGGAGCCCTATTTAAAGTGAATGCGGCAGTCTCTAAAGCATAGCCCCAAAATGAGAGCGGTAAATCGGTAAGAGACATCATAGATCGCACCATATCCAATAGAGTGCGATTACGACGTTCGGACACACCATTTCTCTGAGGTGTTCCAGGCGGCGTGAGTTGTGAAACTATTCCACATTTCCTTAAGTGTGCACCAAATTCGTGACTTAAATATTCTCCACCACGATCTGATCGTAAGAATTTTATTTTCCTGTCACGTTGATTCTCAACCTCACTCTGAAATTCCTTGAACTTTTCAAAGGTTTCAGACTTGTGTTTCATTAGGTAGACATACCCATATCTACTTAAATCATCAGTGAGAGTGAGAACATAACGATATCCTCCGCGAGCCTCAACACTCATTGGACCACACACATCGGTATGTATGATTTCCAATAAGTTGGTTGCTCGCTCCATTGTTCCGGAGAACGGAGTCTTGGTCATCTTACCCATGAGGCATGGTTCGCACGTGTCAAATGATTCGTAATCAAGAGACTCCAAAAGTCCATCTGCATGGAGCTTCTTCATGCGCTTGACACCAATGTGACCAAGGCGGCAGTGCCACAAGTATGTGGGACTATCGTTATCAACTTTACATCTTTTGGTATTCACACTATGAACATGTGTAACATCACGTTCGAGATTCATCAAAAATAAACCATTGACCAGCGGGGCATGACCATAAAACATATCTCTCAAATAAATAGAACAACCATTATTCTCAGATTTAAATGAGTAGCCATCTCGAATTAAACGAGATCCAGATACAATGTTCATGCTCAAAGCTGGCACTAAATAACAATTATTGAGGTTTAAAACTAATCCCGTGGGTAGATGCAGAGGTAGCGTGCCGACGGCGATCACATCGACCTTGGAACCATTCCCGACGCGCATCGTCACCTCGTCCTTTGCCAGTCTCCGTTTATTCCGTAGTTCCTGTTTTGAGTTACAAATATGAGCAACCGCACCGGTATCAAATACCCAGGAGCTACTACGAGTACTGGTAAGGTACACATCAATTACATGTATATCACATATACCTTTGGTGTTGCCGGCCTTCTTTGTCCGCTAAGTATTTGGGGCAGTTCCGCTTCCAGTGACCACTTCCCTTGCAATAAAAGCACTCAGTCTCGGGCTTGGGTCCATTCTTTGACTTCTTCCCAGTAACTGGTTTACCGGGCGCGGCAACTCCCTTGCCGTCCTTCTTGAAGTTCTTCTTACCCTTGCCCTTCTTGAACTTAGTGGTTTTATTCACCATCAACACTTGATGTTCTTTTCTGATCTCCCCTTCCGCTGATTTCAGCATTGAATATACCTCGGGAATGGTCTTTTCCATCCCCTGCATATTGTAGTTCATCACAAAGCTCTTGTAGCTTGGTGGAAGCGACTGGAGGATTCTGTCAATGACCGCGTCATCCGGGAGATTAACTCCCAGCTGAGACAAGCGGTTGTGCAACCCAGACATTCTGAGTATGTGCTCACTAACAGAACTGTTCTCCTCCATTTTACAGCTGAAGAACTTGTCGGAGACATCATATCTCTCGACCCGGGCATGAGCTTGAAAAACCAGTTTCAGCTCCTCGAACATCTCATATGCTCCATGTTTCTCAAAACGCTTTTGGAGACCCGGTTCTAAGCTGTAAAGCATGCCGCACTGAACGAGGGAGTAATCATCAGCACGTGATTGCCAAGCGTTCATAACGTCTTGGTTCTCTGGGATTGGTGCATCACCTAGCGGTGCTTCTAAGACATAATCTTTCTTGGCTACTATGAGGATGATCCTCAGGTTCCGGACCCAGTCCGTATAGTTGCTGCCATCATCTTTCAGCTTGGTTTTCTCTAGGAACGCGTTGAAATTGAGGACAACGTTGGCCATTTGATCTACAAGACATAGTGTAAAGATTTTAGACTAAGTTCATGATAATTGAGTTCATCTAATCAAATTATTTAATGAACTCCCACTCAGATAGACATCCCTCTAGTCATCTAAGTGAAACATGATCCGAGTTAACTAGGCCGTGTCCGATCATCACGTGAGACGGACTAGTCAAGATCGGTGAACATCTCCATGTTGATCGTATCTTCTATACGACTCATGCTCGACCTTTCGGTCCTCCGTGTTCCGAGGCCATGTCTGTACATGCTAGGCTCGTCAAGTCAACCTAAGTGTATTGCGTGTGTTCCGAGGCCATGTCTGTACATGCTAGGCTCGTCAACACCCGTTGTATTCGAACGTTAGAATCTATCACACCCGATCATCACGTGGTGCTTCGAAACAACGAACCTTCGCAACGGTGCACAGTTAGGGTGAACACTTTCTTGAAATTATTATAAGGGATCATCTTACTTACTACCGTCGTTCTAAGCAAATAAGATGCAAAAACATGATAAACATCACATGCAATCAAATAGTGACATGATATGGCCAATATCATCATGCTCCTTTGATCTCCATCTTCGGGGCACCATGATCATCTTTGTCACCGGCATGACACCATGATCTCCATCATTGTGTCTTCATGAAGTCGTCACGCCAACGATTACTTCTACTTCTATGGCTAACGCGTTTAGCAATAAAGTAAAGTAATTTACATGGCGTTATTCAATGACACGCAGGTCATACAAAATAATAAAGACAACTCCTATGGCTCCTGCCGGTTGTCATACTCATCGACATGCAAGTCGTGATTCCTATTACAAGAATATGATCAATCTCATACATCACATATATCATTCATCACATCTTCTGGCCATATCACATCACATAGCACTTGCTGCAAAAACAAGTTAGACGTCCTCTAATTGTTGTTGCAAGTTTTTACGTGGTTTGTAGGTTTCTAGCAAGAACGTTTCTTACCTACGTATGACCACAACGTGATTTGCCAATTTCTATTTACCCTTCATAAGGACCCTTTTCATCGAATCCGTTCCGACTAAAGTAGGAGAGACAGACACCCGCTAGCCACCTTATGCATCTAGTGCATGTCAGTCGGTGGAACCTGTCTCACGTAAGTGTACGTGTAAGGTCGGTCCGGGCCGCTTCATCCTACAATGCCGCCGAAACAAGAAAAGACTAGTAGCGGCAAGAAGAATTGGCAAACTCAACGCCCACAACTACTTTGTGTTCTACTCGTGCATAGTAACTACGCATAGACCTGGCTCTGATACCACTGTTGGGAATCATAGCATAATTTTAAAATTTTCCTACACTCACCAAGATGCATCTATGGAGTATACTAGCAACGAGGGGAAAGGAGTGCATCTACATACCCTTGTAGATCGCGAGCGGAAGCGTTCCAATGAACGTGGATGACGGAGTCGTACTCGCCGTGATCCAAATCACCGATGACCGAGTGCGGAACGGACGGCACCTCCGCGTTCAACACACGTACGGTGCAGCAACGTCTCCTCCTTCTTGATCCAGCAAGGGGGAAGGAGAGGTTGATGGAGATCGAGCAGCACGACGGCGTGGTGGTGGATGTAGCGGGTCTCCGGCAGGGCTTCGCCGAGCTTCTGCGAGAGAGAGAGAGGTGTTGCAGGGGAGGAGGGAGGCGCCCAAGGCTGTAGGTTGCTGCCCACCCTCCCCCCCCTTTATATAGGCCCCCTGGGGGGCGCCGGCCCAGGGAGATGGGATCTCCAAGGGGGGGCGGCGGCCAAAGGGGGGAAGGGGTGCCTTGCCCCCCAAGGCAAGGGGGAAGCTCCCCCTAGGGTTCCCAACCCTAGGCGCATGGGGGGAGGCCCAAGGGGGGCGCCCCAGCCCACTAAGGGCTGGTTCCCTTCCACTTTCAGCCCACGGGGCCCTCCGGGATAGGTGGCCCCACCCGGTGGACCCCCGGGACCCTTCCGGTGGTCCCGGTACAATACCGGTAACCCCCGAAACTTTCCCGGTGGCCGAAACTGGACTTCCTATATATAATTCTTCACCTCCGGACCATTCCGGAACCTCTCGTGACGTCCGGGATCTCATCCGGGACTCCGAACAACTTTCGGGTTTCCGCATACATATATCTCTACAACCCTAGCGTCACCGAACCTTAAGTGTGTAGACCCTACGGGTTCGGGAGACATGCAGACATGACCGAGACGCCTCTCCGGTCAATAACCAACAGCGGGATCTGGATACCCATGTTGGCTCCCACATGTTCCACGATGATCTCATCGGATGAACCACGGTGTCGAGGATTCAATCAATCCCGTATGCAATTCCCTTTGTCAATCGGTATGTTACTTGCCCGAGATTCGATCGTCGGTATCCCAATACCTTGTTCAATCTCGTTACCGGCAAGTCTCTTTACTCGTACCGCAATGCATGATCCCGTGACTAACGCCTTAGTCACATTGAGCTCATTATGATGATGCATTACCGAGTGGGCCCAGAGATACCTCTCCGTCACACGGAGTGACAAATCCCAGTCTCGATCCGTGCCAACCCAACAGACACTTTCGGAGATACCCGTAGTGCACCTTTATAGTCACCCAGTTACGTTGTGACGTTTGGCACACCCAAAGCACTCCTACGGTATCCGGGAGTTGCACGATCTCATGGTCTAAGGAAAAGATACTTGACATTGGAAAAGCTCTAGCAAACGAAACTACACGATCTTTTATGCTATGCTTAGGATTGGGTCTTGTCCATCACATAATTCTCCTAATGATGTGATCCCGTTATCAATGACATCCAATGTCCATAGTCAGGAAACCATGACTATGTGTTGATCAACGAGCTAGTCAACTAGAGGCTTACTAGGGACACGTTGTGGTCTATGTATTCACACATGTATTACGATTTCCGGACAATACAATTATAGCATGAATAATAGACAATTATCATGAACAAAGAAATATAATAATAACCATTTATTATTGCCTCTAGGGCATATTTCCAACAATTGGAGTAGTGTCTGGGTCTTCCACAATTGTAGCAATTACGCTCACGACTAGAAGATCTTTTGTCATTGTAGGACCTTGACTTGGAACTTCTTTCTTTGCTTCTACTCTTGTAGAACTTGTTGAAGTTCTTCACCATTAGGCTCAATTCTTCATTGAAGGTTTGCTTCTCACTTGATGATGTGGGAGCATCACACGAGGCCTTGTAAGCACCACTTGACTTGTTGTATAGCTCTTCCTTATCCTTGAGTGACATCTCATGAGCAACAATTCTTCCAATGACTTCCGTTGGCTTGAGATCTTTGTAATTGGGCATCATTTGGATCAATGTGCACACGGTATCATATTTTCCATCCAAGTCTCTTAGGATCTTCTTGATGATGAATTTGTCGGTCCTCTCTTCACTTCATAAGCCGGCAATCTCATTTGTGATGAGAGCAAGCCTAGAGTACATTTCAGCGACACCTTCACCACCCTTCATTTTGAACTTGTCAAGTTGACTTTGAAGCACATCCAATTTGGATTCCTTGACGGAGTCGGTACCTTCGTGCATATCAATCAAAGTATCCCAAATTTCCTTTGCATTCTCAAGACGGCTGATTTTGTTGAATTCTTCGGGGCACAATCCGTTGAAGAGAATATCACAAGCTTGAGCATTGTATTGTAGCATCTTCAACTCTTCCGCGGTAGCTTCACGGTTTGGTTCTCTCCCATCAAAGAATTCACCTTGCAAGCCAATACACACAATAGCCCAAAACGGTGGGGTTATGTCCAAGAATATGCATTTTCATCTTATGCTTCCAACTAGCAAAATTTGTACCATCAAAGTAAGGACCTCTACGGTGGTAATTTCCCTCGCTAGACGCCATACTCTCCTAGGTTGTGAAACCAAGGCTATGACCACCAAAAGCTATGGAAATCAAAGAAAATGGAGACCAAAGCTCTGATACCACTTGTAGGATCGAAAGTATGTTTAGAGGGGGTGATTAGACTACTTGACCAAATAAAAATCGAGCCTTTTCCCAATTTTAGTTCTTGGCAGATTTTAGCAACTTAGCACAAGTCAAGCAATCAACCTACACATGCAATTCTAAGAGTATAGCAGCGGAATGTAAAACAATTGCATATGAAGGTAAAGGGAGGAGTTTGAGGGAGCAAACACAATGTTGACACGGAGACTTTTTTATCCATGGTTCCGATAGGTGGTGCTATCGTACATCCACGTTGATGGAGACTTCAACCCACGAAGGGTAATGGTTGCACGAGTCCACGGAGGGCTCCACCCACGAAGGGTCCACGAAGAAGCAACCTTGTCTATCCCACCATGGCCGTCGCCCACGAAGGACTTGCCTCACTAGGGTAGATCTTCACGAAGTAGGCGATCTCCTTGCCCTTACAAACTCCTTGGTTCAACTCCGCAATCTTGACGGAGGCTCCCAAGTGACACCTAGCCAATCTAGGAGACACCACTCTCCAGAAGTAACAATGGTGTGGTTGATGATGAAACTCCTTGCTCTGTGCTTGAAATGATAGTCTCCCCAACACTCAACTCTCTCCACGGGATTTGATTTGGTGGGAAAGAATATTTGAGTGGAAAGCAACTTGGGGAAGGCTAGAGATCAAGATTTATGTGGTTGGAATGAATATCTTGACCTCAACACAAGTGTAGGTGGTTCTCTCTCAGAAAATATGTGTTGGAAGTGTAGGCATGTTCTGATGGCTCTCTCCACGAATGAAGAGTGGGTGGAGGGGTATATATAGCCTCCACACAAAATCTAACCGTTGTACACAAATCACCAAACTCGGTGAGACCGATTCAAAGAACTCGGTCAGACCGATTTGGTTCATAATGTGACTGTTAGGTGTTTCGGTGGGACCGACACGTCAACTCAGTGAGACCGATATCATTAGGGTTAGGGCATAACGTAATCTCGGTGAAACCGATTACACAAACTCGGTGAGACCGATTTTGGTAATAGAGTAACAGAGAGTTGGTGAGGCAAACTCGGTGGGACCGATTCGCTCATCTCGGTTGGACCGAAACGTTACGAAAAGGAAACATAGTGTTTGCATTGCAATCTTGGTGGGACCAATCGCTCATCTCGGTTTGACCAAAAAGTTACGAAGGGAAACAGAGAGATTACAATCCCATCTCGGTGATACCGAGATCCCTATCGGTGAGACCGAAAAGACTAGGGTTTCTAGCAGTGGCTATGTCAACTGAACTCGGTGGCTCCGGATATGAAATTCCGGTGGGGCCGAGTTGGACTTTTTGGTTTGGGACATATGTGGATATGAGAAAGTAGTGGAGGGTTTTGGAGCATATCACTAAGCATTTTGAGCAAGAACCTCATTAAGCAACACCTCATCCCTTCTTAATAGTATTGGCTTTTCCTATAGACTCAATGTGATCTTGGATCACTAAAATAGAAAATGTAGAGTCTTGTGCTTTGAGCTTGAGCCAATCTTTTGTCCTTAGCATTTTGAAGGGTCCACTTTCTAATCCATGCCATGCCAATCATTGAGCTTTCCTGAAATATTCATCTTGGAATAGCATTAGCTCAATGAGCTTTATGTTGTTAGGAATTACCAAAACCACCCAGGGATAGTTGCACTTTCAATGACGCGGCTCGTCAAGAGCTCGACTAGCAATTCGGCCTCCGTCCCAGTCCCAATGAGGTAGTGGTATTCGTACCACGCGTACACAGTTACGCACTCAAAATTCCATGGATATCGACGGAGGCACAAGATAACCCGGGGTCTACAGTTCGGCCAGACAGATCCCGGACACACATACTTTTTACCTTTTTCTTGTTTCAGGTTCCTTTTTTTGCGGGCCTGATCGCAAGCCCTTTAGAAGGATTGGCATACAACAGAGGCAAGCAGCACATGTGTGTAGGGTAACCTCTATACGTTCTTCTTGACGGTATTCACACTTATTTCTCAGGACCCGCACGCTGCGCCTATTGATTCCGGCATGTTAAATAGCCCGGATACTTCTCGCACCATCTGTACAAGATACGCCTTGACGTATCCATCCAGTTATAATAAATGGTTCGTGGCCCAGTTTCTGTGGTTTTCGCTTCCTACTTCGTTTTATTTCGATCTGCTTATTTGCTGCATCGATACTCTTCTGTATGTTTCATATTCGCTAGGGGCTACTTTCGCCCCACAATACGGCAGCAAAGTCCGAACACTTCTTACATATAAGTTCGGCACCCCGAATTTAGCATTATATGCATCGGCTCCGAATCATGTCTTTGGTCAATAGTTGGGTTGCCCGGCTCCTGTGCTTGCTACCCTACGTTCCGCTCTATCGGCTAGGGTAGTAAAGGGACAACTACTGCGATTGTGCCCTGTCCTTGACCAGATGAGCACCTCAGTAGAGAAAGCCGAAAACTGACTGTCATGATACAGCGAGAGCCGGTCAGCTGTTCGAGGGTTACAAAATCGTTGGAGATTTTTTTTCACGTCATGCGAAGGATCGGCACTTTCCGATCAGATGCTGACAGCCCCCTGGCTTGGACCAGGGGCTGCGCACTTGCTTAATTATAAAACTCCTATGGCTAAGTGAGGGCGTTTAAGCTGTACAGTCTGATTGCCTTGTTCGTTGCGCTAAACAACTCCTCCAAAGGACCATATAATTGGATCAAGATTGTTTAGAATCCATCCCAAACACCTCCGTACTACCTACGCGAGGGCAGAAGCTCACGACTGGCCAACCCTCAGATTACAAATAACACGGCCGCACAGGAGGAAACAATTCAAAGCATAATAAAATTATTTTACAAAAACCGGCTTTGTTCCCATAATACAAGGCAAAGGCAACATGAATACATTTTTTCAAATACAATGTCCTGCGAACATTGCGCCGCCACAAGTCGAGACCCCTCTACGACATCCGCGAAATATCGCTCGGGTGTGCGATGCTCCTTGCCCTCCGGCGGCCCGCTGGCAACTTCAACAGCGTTCATCTTCGCCCACCACATCTTGCAGCAAGCGAAGGCCATACGGGCACCTTCAATACAGGCGGAGCGCTTGATGACGTCCAGCCGAGGACAGGCGTTCACCATCTACCTCACGAGTCCGAAGTAGCTGCCAGGCATGGCTTCGGCTGGCCATAGCCGGATTATCAAATCCCTCATGGCTAATTCGTCCACCCTGTGCAGCTCCACCAGCTGTTTCAGCTGATCGGTGAAGGACACGGGAGGCTCTGGCGCCGCATATTGCGGCCAGAAGAGCTTCTCCGAGGAGCCCCCTCCTTCGGCTCGATAGAACTCCACGACGTCCGATACACTGCGTGGTAGATCAGCAAAAGCCCCTGGGGAACTCCGAACCCGGGTTAGTAAAAGGTACTGCTTCTCCGCATACTTGCTTTGCATCTTAAAAGCCTTACCCGTCGTGATCTTCTTGGCCTCCTGGATCTCCTGGAGGGCGGCCTGGGCCTCATTCCGCGCGGTCTCCGCGCTCTGACGAGCCTTGGTGAGCTCGGCCCCTTGAGCCGATGCATCATTCTCCAAGGTCTCACATTTGTTAACCACATCCTGGAGCTCCTGCTGAACTTCTTTGACCCGGGCCTTTTGAAGGAAATATGCCCTAGAGGCAATAATAAAGTTATTATTTATTTCCTTATATCATGATAAATGTTTATTATTCATGCTAGAATTGTATTAACCGGAAACATAATACATGTGTGAATACATAGACAAACAAAGTGTCACTAGTATGCCTCTACTTGACTAGCTCGTTAATCAAAGATGGTTATGTTTCCTAGCCATAGACATAAGTTGTCATTTGATTAACGAGATCACCTCATTAGGAGAATGACGTGATTGACTTGACCCATTCCATTAGCTTAGCACCCGATCGTTTAGTATGTTGCTATTGCTTTCTTCATGACTTATACATGTTCCTCTGACTATAAGATTATGCAACTCCCGTTTACCGGAGGAACACTTTGTGTGCTACCAAACGTCACAACGTAAATGGGTGATTATAAAGGTGCTCTACAGGTGTCTCCAAAGGTACTTGTTGGGTTGGCGTATTTCGAGATTAGGATTTGTCACTCCGATTGTCGGAGAGGTATCTCTGGGCCCACTCGGTAATGCACATCACTATAAGCCTTGCAAGCATTGTGACTAATAAGTTAGTTGCGGGATGATGTGTTACGGAACGAGTAAAGAGACTTGCCGGTAACGAGATTGAACTAGGTATCGAGATACCGACGATCGAATCTCGGGCAAGTAACATACTGATGACAAAGGGAACAACGTATGTTGTTATGCGGTCTGACCGATAAAGATCTTCGTAGAATATGTGGGAGCCAATATGGGCATCCAGGTCCCGCTATTGGTTATTGACCGGAGACGTGTCTCGGTCATGTCTACATAGTTCTCGAACCCGTAGGGTCCGCACGCTTAAAGCTACGATGACAGTTTTATTATGAGTTTATGTATGTTGATGTACCGAAGGAGTTCGGAGTCCCGGATGAGATTGGGGACATGACGAGGAGTCTCGAAATGGTCGAGATGTAAAGATCGATATATTGGACGACTATATTCGGACTTCGGAAAGGTTCCGAGTGATTCGGGTATTTTTCGGAGTACCGGAGAGTTACGGGAATACGTATTGGGCCTTATTGGGCCATACGGGAAAGAAGAAAAAGGGCCTCAAGGGTGGCCGCACCCCTCCCCTTGGTCTGGTCCGAATTGGACTAGGGAAGGGGGGCGCCCCCTTCCTTCCTTCTCTTTTTCCCTTCCTCTTTTCCTATTCCATATGGGAGGTGGAATCCTACTAGGACTAGGGAGTCCTAGTAGGACTCCGCACTTGGTGCGCCCCCTCCTAGGGCCGGCCTCCTCCTCCCTTGCTCCTTTATATACGGGGGCAGGGGGGCACCCCAGAGACACAACAATTGATCCTTGAGATCTTTTAGCCGTGTGCGGTGCCCCCCTCCACCAAATTACACCTCGATAATATCATTGCGGAGCTTAGGCGAAGCCCTGCGTCGGTAGAACATCATCATTGTCACCACGCCGTCGTGCTGATGAAACTCTCCCTCAACACTCGGCTGGATCGGAGTTCGAGGGACGTCATCGAGCTGAACGTGTGTAGAACTCGGAGGTGCCGTGCGTTCGGTACTTGATCGGTCGGATCGTGAAGACGTACGACTACATCAACCGCGTTGTGATAACGCTTCCGCTGTCGGTCTACGAGGGTACGTGGGCAACATTCTCCCCTCTCGTTGCTATGCATCACCATGATCTTGCGTGTGCGTAGGAATTTTTTTGAAATTACTACGTTCCCCAACAGTGGCATCCGAGCCTGGTTTTATGCGTTGATGCTATGCACGAGTAGAACACAAGTGAGTTGTGGGCGATATAAGTCATACTGCTTACCAGCATGTCATACTTTGGTTCAGCGGTATTGTGAGATGAAGCGTCCCGGACCGACATTACGCGTACGCTTACGCGAGACTGGTTTCACCGTTCGGAGCACTCGTTGCTTAAAGGTGACTGGCGGGTGTCTGTCTCTCTCACTTTAGTTGAACCGAGTGTGGCTACGCCCGGTCCTTGCGAAGGTTAAAACAGCACCAACTTGACAAACTATCATTGTGGTTTTGATGCGTAGGTAAGAACGGTTCTTGCTAAGCCCGTAGCAGCCACGTAAAACATGCAACAACAAAGTAGAGGACGTCTAACTTGTTTTTGCAGGGCATGTTGTGATGTGATATGGTCAAGACATGATGTGATATAATGTGTTGTATGAGATGATCATGTTTTGTAACCGATTTATCGGCAACTGGC
This sequence comes from Triticum aestivum, assembly GCF_018294505.1. NCBI lineage: Eukaryota > Viridiplantae > Streptophyta > Magnoliopsida > Poales > Poaceae > Triticum > Triticum aestivum. The sequence goes on from NC_057796.1 coordinate 448,921,603, forward strand.
AGGAGCCATATGGTTGTCGCTTTATTGTATGAGATGCAATCGCCATGTAATAGTTTTACTTTATCACTAAGCGGTAGCGATAGTCGTAAAAGCAATAAGTTGGCGAGACGACAACGATACTACGATGGAGATCAAGGTGTCGAGCCGGTGACGATGGTGATCATGACGGTGCTTCGGAGATGGAGATCACAAGCACGGTGCTTCGGAGATGGAGATCACAAGCACAAGATGATGATGGCCATATCATATCACTTATATTGATTGCATGTGATGTTAATCCTTTATGCATCTTATCTTGCTTTGATTGACGGTAGCATTATAAGATGATCTCTCACTAAAATTTCAAGATAAAAGTGTTCTCCCTGAGTATGCACCGTTGCAAAAGTTCTTCGTGCTGAGACACCACGTGTTAATCGGGTGTGATAGGCTCTACGTTCAAATACAACGGGTGCAAAACAGTTGCACACGCGGAATACTCAGGTTAAACTTGACGAGCCTAGCATATACAGATATGGCCGAAAGGTCGAGCGTGAATCATATAGTAGATATGATCAACATAGTGATGTTCACCATTGAAACTACTCCATCTCACGTGTTAATCGGACATGGTTTAGTTGATTTGGATCACGTAATCACTTAGATGATTAGAGGGATGTCTATCTAAGTGGGAGTTCTTAAGTAATATGATTAATTGAACTTAAATTTATCATGAACTTAGTCTTGATAGTATTTTGCATATTATGTTGTAGATCAATAGTTCACGTTGTTGCTTCCCTGTGTTTATTTTTGATATGTTCCTAGAGAAAAATTATGTTGAAAGATGTTAGTAGCAAAGATGCGGATTGGATCCGTGATCTGAGGATTATCCTCATTGCTGCACAGAAAAATTATGTCCTTTATGCACTGCTAGGTGACAGACCTATTGCAGGAGCAGATGCAGACGTTATGAACGTTTGGCTAGCTCAATATGATGACTACTTGATAGTTTAGTGCACCATGCTTAACGGCTTAGAATCGGGACTTCAAAGACGTTTTGAATGTCATGGACCATATAAGATGTTCCAGGAGTTGAAGTTAATATTTCAAGCAAATACCCGAGTTGAGAGATACGAAGTCTCCAACAAGTTCTATAGCTAAAAGATGGAGGAGAATCGCTCAACTAGTGAGCATGTGCTCAGATTGTCTAGGTACTACAATTGCTTGAATCAAGTGGGAGCTAATCTTCCAGATAAAATAGTGATTGACAGAATTCTCTAGTCACCATCACCAAGTTAGTAGAACTTCGTGATGAACTATAATATGCAAGGGATGACGAAAGTAATTCCCTAGCTCTTCGTGATGCTGAAATCGACGAAGGTAGAAATCAAGAAAAACATCAAGTGTTGATGGTTGACGAGACCAATTCAAGTGTTGATGGTTGACGAGACCACTAGTTTCAAGAAAAGGGCAAAAGGAAGAAGGGGAACTTCAAAAAGAACGGCAAGCAAGTTGCTACTCAAGTGAACAAGCCCAAGTCTGTACCTAAGCCTGAGACTAAGTGCTTCTACTGCAAAGGAACTGGTCACTGGAGGCGGAACTGCCCCAAGTATTTGGTGGATAAGAAGGATGGCAAAGTAAACAAAGGTATATTGGATATACATGTTATTGATGTGTACTTACTAGTGTTTATAGCAACCCCTCAGTATTTGATACTGATTCAGTTACTAAAGAGTAGTAACTCGAAAACGGGAGTTGCAGAATAAACAGAGACTAGTAAAAGGCGAGGTGACGATGTGTGTTGGAAGTAGTTCCAAGATTGATATGATCATATCGCAAACTCCCTATACTTTCGGGATTAGTGTTGAAACTAAATAAGTGTTATTTGGTGTTTGCGTTGAGCATGAATATGATTTGATCATGTTTATTGCAATACGGTTATCCATTTAAGTTAGAGAACAATTGTTGTTCTGTTTACATGAATAAAAACCTTCTATGGTCATACACACCAACGAAAATGGTTTGTTGGATCTCGATCGTAGTGATACACATATTCATAATAATGAAGCCAAAAGATGCAAAGTTAATAATGATAGTGCAACTTATTTGTGGCACTGCCGTTTAGGTCATATTGGTGTAAAGCGCATGAAGAAACTCCATACTGATGGGATTTTGGAATCACTTGATTATGAATCACTTGATGCTTGTGAACCGTGCCTCATGGGCAAGATGACTAAAACGCCGTTCTCCGGAACTATGGAGAGAGCAACAGATTTGTTGGAAATCATACATACAGATGTATGTGGTCCGATGAATATTGAGGCTCATAGCAGGTATCATTATTTTCTGATCTTCACAGATGATTTGAGCAGATATGGGTATATCTACTTAATGAAACAGAAGTCTGAAACATTTGAAAAGTTCATATAATTTCAGAGTGAAGCGAAAATCATCGTAACAAGAAAATAAAGTTTCTACGATTTGATCGTGGAGAAGAGTATTTTAGTTACGAGTTTGGCCTTCAGTTAAAACAATGTGAAATAGTTTCACTACTCACGCCACCTGGAACACCACAGCATAATGGTGTGTCTGAACGTCATAAACGTACTTTATTGGATATAGTGCAATCTATGATGTCTCTTACCAATTTACCACTATCGTTTTGGGGTTATGCATTAGAGACAGCTACATTCACGTCAAATAGGGCACCATCAAAATCCGATGAGACGACGCCTTATGAACTGTGGTTTGGCAAGAAACCAAAGTTGTCGTTTCTTAAAGTTTGGGGTTGCGATGCTTATGTGAAAAGGTTTTATCCTGATAAGCTCAAACCAAAATCGGAGAAATGTGTCTTCATAGGATACCCAAAGGAGACAGTTGGGTACACCTTCTATCACAGATCTGAAGGCAAGACATTCATGGATCCTTTCTAGAGAAGGAGTTTCTCTCGAAAGATGTGAGTGGGAGGAAAGTAGAACTTGATGAGGTAACTGTACCTGCTCCCTTATTGGAAAGTAGATCATCGCAGAAATCAGTTTCTGCGACACCTACACCAAGTAGTGAGGAAGTTAATGATAATGATCATGAAACTTCAGATCAAGTTATTACTGAACTTCGTAGGTCAACTAGATCAAGAACCGCACCAGAGTGGTACGGTAATCCTGTTCTGGAGGTCATGTTACTAGACCATGGCGAACCTACGAACTATGAAGAAGCGATGGTGAGCCCAGATTCCGCAAAATGGCTTGAAGCCATGAAATCCGAGATGGGATCCATGTATGAGAACAAAGTATGGACTTTGGTTGACTTGCCCGATGGTCGGCAAGCCATTGAAAACAAATGGATCTTCAAGAAGAAGACTGACGCTGATGGTAATGTTACTGTCTATAAAGCTCGACTTGTTGCAAAAGGTTTTCGACAAGTTCAAGGGATTGACTACGATGAGACCTTCTCACCTGTAGCGATGCTTAAGTCTATCCGAATCATGTTAGCAATTGCCACATTTTATGATTATGAAATTTGGCAAATGGATGTCAAAACTGCGTTCCTGAATGGATTTCTGGAAGAAGAGTTGTATATGATGCAACCAGAAGGTTTTGTCGATCCAAAGGGAGCTAACAAAATATGCAAACTCCAGCGATCCATCTATGGACTGGTGCAAGCATCTCGGAGTTGGAATATACGCTTTGATAAGTTGATCAAAGGATATAGTGTTATACAGACTTGCGGTGAAGCCTATATTTACAAGAAAGTGAGTGGGAGCACTACAGCATTTCTGATAAGTATATGTGAATGACATATTGTTGATCAGAAATAATGTAGAATTATTCTGTAAAGCATAAAGGAGTGTTTTGAAATGAGTTTTTCAAAGAAAGATCTCGGTGAAGCTGCTTACATATTGAGCATCAAGATCTATAGAGATAGATGAAGACGCTTGATGAGTTTTTCAATGAGTACATACCTTAACAAGATTTTGAAGTAGTTCAAAATAGAACAGTCAAAGAAAAGAGTTCTTGCCTGTGTTACAAGGTGTGAAATTGAGTAAAGACTCAAAGCCCGACCACGGCAAAAGATAGAAAGAGAATGAAAGTCATTCCCTATGCCTTGGCCATAGGTTCTATAAAGTATGCCATGCTGTGTACCAGATCTATTGTATACCCTACACTGATTTTGGCAAGGGAGTACAATAGTGATCTAGGAGTATATCACTGGACAGCGGTCAAAATTATCCTTACTAGAATAAGGATATGTTTCTCGATTATGGAAGTGACAAAAGGCTCGTCGTAAAAGGTTACGTCGATGCAAGTTTTGACACTAATCTAGATGACTCTAAGTCTCGGTCTAGATACATATTGAAAGTGGGAGCAATTAGCTAGAGTAGCTCCATGCAGAGCATTGTAGACATAGAAATTTGCAAAATACTTATGGATCTGAATGTGACAGACCCGTTGACTAAAATTATCTCACAAGCAAAACATGATCACACCTTAGTACTCTTTGGGTGTTAATCACATAGCGATGTGAACTAGATTACTGACTCTAGTAAACCCTTTGGGTGATGGTCACATGACGATGTGAACCATGGGTGTTAATCACATGGTGATGTGAACTATTCATGTTAAATCACATGGCGATGTGAACTAGATTATTGACTCTAGTGCAAGTGGGAGACTGAAGGAAATATGCCCTAGAGGCAATAATAAAGTTATTATTTATTTCCTTATATCATGATAAATATTTATTATTCATGCTAGAATTGTATTAACCGGAAACATAATACATGTGTGAATACATAGACAAACAGAGTGTCACTAGTATGCCTCTACTTGACTAGCTCGTTAATCAAAGATGGTTATGTTTCCTAGCCATAGACATAAGTTGTCATTTGATTAACGAGATCACCTCATTAGGAGAATGACGTGATTGACTTGACCCATTCCGTTAGCTTAGCACCCGATCGTTTAGTATGTTGCTATTGCTTTCTTCATGACTTATACATGTTCCTCTGACTATGAGATTATGCAACTCCCGTTTACCGGAGGAACACTTTGTATGCTACCAAACGTCACAACGTAAATGGGTGATTATAAAGGTGCTCTACAGGTGTCTCCAAAGGTACTTGTTGGGTTGGCGTATTTCGAGATTAGGATTTGTCACTCCGATTGTCGGAGAGGTATCTCTGGGCCCACTCGGTAATGCACATCACTATAAGCCTTGCAAGCATTGTGACTAATAAGTTAGTTGCGGGATGATGTGTTACGGAACGAGTAAAGAGACTTGTCGGTAACGAGATTGAACTAGGTATCGAGATACCGACGATGGAATCTCGGGCAAGTAACATACTGATGACAAAGGGAACAACGTATGTTGTTATGCGGTCTGACCGATAAAGATCTTCATAGAATATGTGGGAGCCAATATGGGCATCCAGGTCCCGCTATTGGTTATTGACCGGAGACGTGTCTCGGTCATGTCTACATAGTTCTCAAACCCGTAGGGTCCGCACGCTTAAAGCAACGATGACAGTTTTACTATGAGTTTATGTATGTTGATGTACCGAAGGAATTCGGAGTCCCGGATGAGATCGGGGACATGACGAGGAGTCTCGAAATGGTTGAGACGTAAAGATCGATATATTGGACGACTATATTCGGACTTCGGAAAGGTTCCGAGTGATTCGGGTATTTTTCGGAGTACCGGAGAGTTACGGGAATACGTATTGGGCCTTATTGGGCCATACGGGAAAGAAGAAAAAGGGCCTCAAGGGTGGCCGCACCCCTCCCCTTGGTCTGGTCCGAATTGGACTAGGGAAGGGGGGCGCCCCCTTCCTTCCTTCTCTTTTTCCCTTCCTCTTTTCCTATTCCATATGGGAGGTGGAATCCTACTAGGACTAGGGAGTCCTAATAGGACTCCACACTTGGTGCGCCCCCTCCTAGGGCTGGCCTCCTCCTCCCTTGCTCCTTTATATACGGGGGCAGGGGGGCACCCCAGAGACACAACAATTGATCCTTGAGATCTTTTAGCCGTGTTCGGTGCCCCCCTCCACCAAATTACACCTCGATAATATCATTGCGGAGCTTAGGCGAAGCCCTGCGTCGGTAGAACATCATCATCGTCACCACGCCATCGTGCTGACGAAACTCTCCCTCAACACTCGGCTGGATTGGAGTTCGAGGGACGTCATCGAGCTGAACGTGTGTAGAACTCGGAGGTGTCGTGCGTTCGGTACTTGATCGGTCGGATCGTGAAGAGGTACGACTACATCAACCGCGTTGTGATAACGCTTCCGCTGTCGGTCTACGAGGGTACGTGGACAACATTCTCCCCTCTCGTTGCTATGCATCACCATGATCTTGCATGTGCGTAGGAATTTTTTTGAAATTACTACGTTCCCCAACACCTTTAGCTTCTTACGGTGGCTTGCTGCTGGACAGCCTTCTCCTCGGCCTCGCCCAGGGCCTTCCTCAGGGCCTCAACCTTGGCCGCGGCTTCTGCACGTACCACAATACCGCTGTCAATATACAGCGCTTATTCTTTCCCGAACATATAGCAGGTCGTTCCTCACCTTGCTTCTCCTGGAGCCGAATTTTAACCTCGCCGAGCTCGTTCTCGGTCCGCTCCAGCCTCCGTTTCAGTTCAGAGACCTCGGCAGCATGCGAGGTCGCGGCCAACAGGGACGTCTGCTCATCAATACATATTTAGTCAGCCTCTTATAATTATGGATTGATCCTCTGTCCGGTTCTTCTCGCCGAACACCAGACAGCGTCTCAGGGGCTACAGACTACACGGGGTTTTTCTCTTTCTTACCTCGAAACCTGTTAACAGGCTGCTGCAGGCTTCATTCAGTCTGCTCTTGGCAGACTGAACCTTCTCGATCACCGCACCCATAAGGACACGGTGCTCGTCCACGACGGAGGCGCTTCGTAGCGCCCCCATCAGGTCATCCGGCGCTCCTGGATAGATAGGAGCCACCGGTGGAAGCGGCGCACCCCCCTCCTTCAAAGGGGGCTGCTCACCCGACTCCAGAGCCATATGGGTCTCCGGAATCGTATTCGGCTGAGGGCCGAACTGGATACGGCCCTCCTCGCCAGTCTTCATGGGGATTGGCTCCCCCATGTGTCCGGCAGTGGAGGTCTCGCCTTGTGGCGCCTCCCGGACAACGTCCTGGCCTCCTCCCTTCGGAGTGGCCCTCCGGGACAGCACTTCGGTGTCGTCCCTGGCCCCGGGGGAGTAAGCAGCCGGTGGCGACATGCTCGCCATCTCCGATGGAGCCAACGAACCTCCAGATGAGGATCGCTGGATAAGGTCACAGGCCGGACTGTAATGGCGTAGTTAACCATGTTAAAATGATAAAGAGAAAGGGCTGGATGTGCGCATAAATAAGCCATGTCACTTATGATGCGGCCTAGGGCTTAGTGCGGGGGCGTCGTTCCGGACTACTGTCAACGTCCCACGCGGTATTGACCGCTAGGGCGCCCTTCCCCTTTTTGGGCGCTTTCGCCTCCGGATGTGCCGAGGCCGCCCTCTTCTTCTTCTTCTCCTCGGGAGGAGGGTTGTTTTCCTCCTCCTCCTCTTCCTCTTCATTGTCCTCAGGGACAGAGGAATGGGCCTCGTCGTCTTCGGACGTCGCGTCCGAAGTGCCCTTGCGACGGGGGCCACTCTTGGCCCCCTTGGCCTTCTTCTCCGGCGCATTATATGGCGCCGGCACCAGCATCTTCGCCAGGCGCGGGATGACCGGTTCTTCGGGCAGCGGAGCCGGACACTGGATCCGCTTCGCCCTCTCCACCCAGTCCTGAGGAAGCAATACTGAAATCTCAGAAATCGTCCTCGAAACATTTAAGTTGGGGATACGTCAAAAGTAACATACCTCGTTGGCGGGGTGTTTACAGTTGTGGCCACGGTCTGAATCCGTGGCCGGCGGTTTCTCGTTGCCCTTAAAGAGCAACTTCCAGGCATCTTCGTGGGTGGTCTCGAAGAGCCTCACCAGGGTCCGATGCTTCTTCGGGTTGAAATCCCACAGAGACCGTCCTCTGCGCTGGCATGGAAGAATCCGGCGAACTAGCATCACCTGGATCACATCGACGAGCTTGACGTCCTTAGCTATCATGCTCTGAACGCGCGTCTGCAACGCTATCAGCTCATCAGACGAACACCAGTCCGGACTCTTCTCGACCCAAGAGGTGAGCTGCATGGGAGCACGGGAGCGGAATTCGGCAGCCGCGGCCCAGGTCGTGCCGTGGGGTTCTGTGATGTATAACCATTGTCTCTGCCACTCCTTCACTGTCGCCACAAAAATACCTTTCGGCCAGGAGACGTTGGGCAGCTTGCTCACCATGGCTCCTCCGCACTCCGCATGCTAGCCGTCCACCACCTTCGGCTTCACATTGAAGACTTTGAGCCACAACCCGAAGTGGGGGTGGATGTGGAGGAAGGCCTCGCACACGACGATAAATGCTGAGATGTTGAGGAAGGAATTCGGGGACATATCATGGAAATCTACCCCGTAATAATACATTAACCCGCGGACGAAGGGGTGGAGTGGAAACCCTAGCCCGCGGAAGAAATGGGGGATGAATACTACCCTCTCTGTGAGCTTCGGCGTGGGGACGACTTGTCCTTCGGCCGGCAGACGATGGGCGATCTCCTTTGCCAAATATCTGGCCGCCCGACGCTTAGTAATGTCCTCCTCCTTGACGGAGGAGACTATCCACTTGCCCTGACCGCCGGATCCGGACATGGTTGCTTGAGTGGAAAGGAGATGAGAACTTGGCCGCTGGAGCTTGAGATCGGAAAGGCGGAGACGGAGAGAGAGCGTAAGAAGAGGAAGAGGGAATCCTTATCCCCTTGTAAAGGCAGCAAATATTAAACGCCTCCTCACTCGCCTTGGGGTTCGCCTATTCCCAAGGGTTGTATAAATGGCATGGTTGGGTTACCCATGCCCGCATTAATGAGAATCCCGCAATAAGGGGACACGATCTCTGCTTCGACAGGACATGCCAATAGCGACCGCGTCTCGAAATATGGGATGGTAGATGAAAAACTGTTCGAAATTATGACCGGACAGACACGATGTCGTGTTGCAAAGAAGCTGTCAACAGATTGGATTCGTGCAAATATTATATTCTCTCTGTGGTTGTGTATGGTGTATAACAGGTCCGGATACAATCATCGCGTCCGAAGACTATCTTGGAGTTCGGAAAAAGGGGAACCCGCCTTGCAATGCCGAAGACAATCTGCGCACCGGACTCCTTGTCATTGAAGCCAGGTTCAGGGGCTACTGAGGGAGTCTTGGACTAAGGGGTCCTCGGACGTCCGGCCTGTTATTCATTGGGCCGGACTGATGGGATGTGAAGATACGAAGGCCGAAGACTATACCCGTGTCCGGATTGGACTTTCCTTGGCGTGGAAGGCAAGCTAGGTGACCAACTGTGAAGATTCCTTCTTATGTAACCGACCCCATGTAACCCTAGATCTCTCCGGTGTCTATATAAACCGGAGAGCGTAGTTCGGATAGGACACATTCATTACCATATTCATATAGGCTAGACTTCTAGGGTTTAGCCATTATGATCTTGTGGTAGATCAACTCTTGTAATACTCATATTCATCAAGATCAATCAAGCAGGAAGTAGGGTATTACCTCCATAGAGAGGGCCCGAACCTGGGTAAACATCGTGTCCCCCGTCTCCTGTTACCATCGATCCTAGACGCACAGTTCGGGACCCCCTACCCGAGATCCGCCGGTTTTGACACCGACAGCATTCATATAGAGTCATATTTTGTTCTAGTATCGAGTTGTAATCATTGATTTGTAAATAAATAGAAGTGTGATGATCATCATTAATAGAGCATTGTCCCAAATAAAAAAATAAAAAGAAAGGCCAAAAAAAGGAAAAGACCCAAAAAAGGGGAAAAAAGAAGAAAAAAATAAAAAGGGACAATGCTACTATCCTTTTTCCACACTTGTGCTTCAAAGTAGCACCATGATCTTTATGATAGAGAGTCTCTTGTTTTGTCACTTTCATATACTAGTGGGAATTTTTCATTATAGAACTTGGCTTGTATATTCCAACAATGGGCTTCCTCAAATGCCCTAGGTCTTCGTGAGCAAGCAAGTTGGATGCACACCCACTTAGTTTCTTTTGTTGAGCTTTCATACATTTATAGCTCTAGTGCATCTGTTGCATGGCAATCCCTACTCCTTGCATTGACATCAATTGATGGGCATCTCCTTAGCCCTTTGATTAGCCGCGTCAATGTGAGACTTTCTCTTTTTTTGTATTCTCCACATAATCCCCATCATCATATTCTATTCCACCCATAGTGCTATATACATGGCTCACGCTCATGTATTGCGTGAAAGTTGAAAAAAGTTTGAGATTACTAAAGTATGAAACAATTGCTTGGCTTGTCATCGGGGTTGTGCAAGATGAGAGCATCTTGTGTGACGAAAAATGAAGCATGGCCAAACTATATGATTTTGTAGGGATGAGCCTTCTTTGGCTATGTTATTTTGAGAAGACATAATTGCTTGGTTAGTATGCTTGAAGTATTATTATTTTTATGTCAATATTAAACTTTTGTATTGAATCTTTCGGATCTGAACATTCATGCCACAATGAAGAAAATTACATTGAGAAATATGCTAGGTAGCATTCCACATCAAAAATTCCGTTTTTATCATTTACCTACTCGAGGACGAGCAGGAATTAAGCTTGGGGATGCTTGATACGTCTCCAACGTATCTATAATTTTTGATTGTTCCATGCTATTATATTATCCGTTTTGGATGTTTAATGGGCTTTACTATACACTTTTATATTATTTTTGGGACTAACCTATTAACCCAAGGCCCAGTGCAAATTGCTATTTTTTTCCTATTTCAGTGTTTCACAGAAAAGGAATATCAAACGGAGTCCAAACGGAATGGAACCTTTGGGAGCTTGGAGTGGACGTCAAGAAACAACCGAGCAGGCCACGAGGCAGGGAGGCGCGCCTGCCCCCCTGGGCGCGCCCCACCCTCGTGGGCCCCTCGTAGCTCCACCGACCTACTTCTTCCTCCTATATATACCCATGTACCCTGAAAACATCCAGGAGCACCACGAAACCCTATTTCCACCGCCGCAACCTTCTATACCCGTGAGATCCCATCTTGGGGCCTTTTCCGGCGCTCTTCCGGAGGGGGAATCGATCACGGAGGGCTTCTACATCAACACCATAGCCTCTCCGATGATGTGTGAGTAGTCTACCACAGACCTTCGGGTCCATAGTTATTAGCTAGATGGCTTCTTCTCTCTCTTTGGATCTCAATACAAAGTTCTCCTCGATCTTCTTGGAGATCTATTTGATGTAACTCTTTTTGCGGTGTGTTTGTCGAGATCCGATGAATTGTGGGTTTATGATCAAGATTATCTATGAACAATATTTGAATCTTCTCTGAATTCTTTTATCTATGATTGGTTATCTTTGCAAGTCTCTTCGAATTATCAGTTTGGTTTGGCCTACTAGATTGATCTTTCTTGCAATGGCAGAAGTGCTTAGCTTAGGGTTCAATCTTGCATTGCTCGATCCCAGTGACAGAAGGGGAAACGACACGTATTGTATTGTTGCCATCGAGGATAAAAAGATGGGGCTTATATCATATTGCTTGAGTTTATCCCTCTACATCATGTCATCTTGCCTAATGCGTTACTCTGTTCTTATGAACTAATACTCTAGATGCATGCTGGATAGCGGTCGATGTGTGGAGTAATAGTAGTAGATGCAGGCAGGAGCCGGTCTACTTGTCACGGACGTGATGCCTATATACATGATCATGCCTAGATATTCTCATAATTATGCACTTTTCTATCAATTGCTCGACAGTAATTTGTTCACCCACCGTAATACTTATGCTATCTTGAGAGAAGCCACTAGTGAAACCTATGGCCCCCGAGTCTATTTTCCATCATATAAGTTTCCAATCTATTTTATTTTGCAATCTTTACTTTCAATCTTTATCATAAAAATACCAACAATATTATCATCTCTATCAGATCTCACTTTTGCAAGTGGACGTGAAGGGATTGACAACCCCTTTATCGCGTTGGTTGCAAGGTTCGTATTTGTTTGTGTAGGTACGAGGGACTTGCGTGTGGCCTCCTACTGGATTGATACATTGGTTCTCAAAAACTGAGGAAAATACTTACGCTACTTTGCTGCATCACCCTTTCCTCTTCAAGGGAAAACCAACGCATGCTCAAGAGGTAGCAGCATGCTACGGGAATCACAAACTTTAACACAAGTATCTCTCAAATTCACAACTACTCAACTAGCATGACTCTAATATCACCATCTTCATATCTCAAAACAATCATAAGGAATCAAACTTCTCATAGTATTCAATGCACCTTATATGAAAGTTTTTAATATATCCATCTTGGATGCCCATCATATTAGGACTAATTTTATAGCCAAAGCAAATCACCATGCTGTTCTAAAAGACTCTCAAAATAATATAAGTGAAGCATGAGAGATCAATAATTTCTATAAAATAAAACCACCACCGTGCTCTAAAAAGATATAAGTGAAGCACTAGAGCAAAATTATCTAGCTCAAAAGATATAAGTGAAGCACATAGAGTATTCTAATAAATTCTGATTCATGCGTGTCTCTCCCAAAAGGTGTGTACAGCAAGGATGATTGTGGTAAACTGAAAAGAAAAGACTGAAATCATACAAGACGCTCCAAGCAAAACACATATCATGTGGTGAATAAAAATATAGCCTCAAGTAAAGTTACCGATAGACGAAGACAAAAGAGGGGATGCCTTCCGGGGCATCCCCAAGCTTAGGCTTTTGGTTGTCCTTGAATTTTACCTTGGGGTGCCTTGGGCATCCCCAAGCTTAGGCTCTTGCCGCTCCTTATTCCAAAATCCATCAAATCTTTACCCAAAAACTTGAAAACTTCACAACACAAAACTCAATAGAAAATCTCATGTCGGGACGGGTGGCGCTTGGTCAGGTGCTCGGCGGCTGCTCCAACGATGTCTAGGAGGGGCAAAATTTCGTGTTTTGACCCTTTTTGCTAACAAATTCAGGATCTGACCCCCGTTTGAAGATATTTCAGGATCTGACCCTTTTGCCTACCGCCATGGGGTCTGGCGGTAGGGTACTGAAGCCTACCGCTGTCACCTCTGGCGGTAGGGTCCTGGGAGGTGGATAAGGTGGGGAGGGGCTGGTTTGTGGGCCCCACCACCACTCTTCTTCCCCACTCACCTTCTTCCCCGTGCTCAGCTCCTCTCCCCCCTCTCTCCCCCTCACAAACCCCCTAGATCCACTCCATTTGCTTGAGATTTCACCGGTGGATCCGGAGCATTTTCATCACCCAAGGTACCTCCCCCATTCCCCCTCCTTTTGATTGGTTGAGATCTTTGTTTTGTGTTGATTTGGTTTATAGCAAACCCTAGGTGTTGACCTTGTTGTGTGCATTTATGATGCATTTATGGCTAGGGTTATGGTTATGTTAGGGGTTAGGGTTAGGGTTAGGGTTATGGTGTTTATGTTGGGGGTTATGTTGGTGGTTATGTTGGGGGTTAGGGTTATAGTGGTTATGTTGGGGGTTAGGGTTATAGTGGTTATGTTGGGGGTTATGGTTAGGGTTAGGTTTAATGGTTAGGTTAACTTGAGTATAATAGTAGTTACTTGTCCAATTTGTGCAAAATTTAGTTCATTTGTCCATTTGAGTTGGTTGGGTGACATATATGGATTGATTTTATTGTTTCCAATTTCTTAGATGCATAAGCTCGTAAATGTTCATTATTTGGAAAAGTTGACATTTATGCTTGGAAATGACGATGAAGGGGAAGAGGCTATGGTTTTTGACACAAGTCCAAGCTTTGATGATCTTGTAGTTAAAGTGAGAAGCGTCTTACATTGGAATGACCCAAATGCTGAGGTTAAGCTTATTGGGAGGTATGACGTTGGATTGGGAGTAAAGTCCCGATTAAAGAGTATGCCCATCACCTCCCAATTGCATTGTAATGTGTACAAGGAAAAAGTAGACGCAACACAAGACAAGTCTCTTGAGATCTTTGCCACAAAGGTTGATCCTCCTCCTCCCTTGCAAATTGATCTCAACCGCAATGCATCCTCCCCAATACATGATGATTGTGCCGAGGTGTATGTCCCCAATTGTTCTAGCCAACCACCAAGTAGCCAACCCAATGAAGATCATATCAATGCTAGCGCCATAGTACTCCGTCATGATGCTATTCCTCATGTTGAAGAAGATGCTAGTGGTCATGTTGATGATGATGCTATTGTTGCTCAAGAGGATGCTTAGTCGGAGAATGAAGAGATCCATTACAATCCAATTGGTAACTTGGATGCCATTGTGCGGCAACAAGACATGGACCGTACCCTCCCTTATAACCGTATGTGTGGGTATAACTCGGATGACGAGGGTCCGGAGGAAGAATTGGATGAGGATGGGTTGACTGCGCAAGAAAATGAAATCTACAAGAAGGTGACTGGCAAGGAGAGAGGGCCACCGTTGTTTAGGGATGTGAGTCTTGCGGACAATGCCGTCGTTGATGGTGGGCTGAGATTCGGGTTGTCTGAGCCAACACCGTGCCCCAAATTCAGTGATCCTCGACTAGAAAATGAGGATGAGAATGCTCATTTGAAGAAAGGCATCAAGTTTGGTTCTTTGGTAGAGTTCAAGATATGGTTGTGTGACTATGCCATTAGGAACCATAGGCCGTTTGTTGTTGGTCATTCAAATCAAAAAGTTCGGTACACAGTCAAATGTGACCAAGAAGGTTGCAAATGGATGGTCCGCGGTAGAAAAATCAAAGAAACCGGGCAATGGGTGTTGAAGAATCATGTTGGCACTCACACGTGCGTACCCCCGGACAAGGCCGACCGAAGTAAAGGACACCGTCAACTCATGTCTAAGTATCTAGGATACAAATTGTTGAATCAAATAGCACATGATCCAACCGTGAAGGTCAAGTTTCTCATGTCTTCGATTGAGGAACTTTTCGGATACCCGGTCAAGTATGGGAAGGCATGGATGGCGAAGGCAAATGCTATTAGGATGTTGCATGGTGATTATGAGGCCGCATATAACATTCTGCCCAAGATGTTGGCAGCCATTGCTCATCGAAACCCGGGAATGTGCCATCGGGTGGAGTCAACTGACGGAGTGTTTCGTCATGCCTTCTGGAGCTTTGGACAATGCATTGAGGCCTTCACGTATTGTCGCCCGGTCTTGTCTATAGATGGTACATTCTTGACCGGCAAATACAAGGGCACATTGATGGTGGCGATGGCCCACTCTTCAAATGATAATGTGTTGCCGGTGGCATTTGCCTTGGTGCCTTCGGAGCACGATGATAATTGGGAGTGGTTCATGGGGCATGTGAGAACCAAGGTGATAGGCAAGCGAGAGGTATGCATTATATCGGATCGCCGTCATGGGATTCTCAAAGCAATAGACGTTGATATTCCCGGTCTTCCAAAGCTTCAACACCGTTGGTGCATGAGACACTTTGTTGCAAACTTTTACCGGGCATGCAAGAGCAAGGAGTTTTGCAAAGACCTTACCCTTGTTTGCGTTGCATTCAACACCGACATATTCAAAAGCCGATATGATAAACTCCTCAAGGCTTTGGAGAAGAACAAAGGGGGGAAAGAATTCTTGCTTAGGCACGAGCCGGATAAAGAAAAGTGGTCACGCGCTTACGATGAAGGAGGTATGCGATATGGGGGCATGACAAGCAACATGGTGGAATGCTTCAACAGTGTGTTGAAGGGTGTCCGTTCCTTGCCGATGACTGCAATACTCAAGTACACTTTCATCAAGCTCAACGAGTACTTCCTAAAGCATTCTGAAAGCACGGCCAAGTGGATTGGCGAAAAGATGGACTATCCATTAAAGGTTCATGATTGGTTGCTGCATCAAGCGCGCAAGTCTTCCAAACAACAAGTGATCAAATATAATGAAAAAGAAATATCTATCAAATCGATGAGCCGGGTGGGACAACAAGGGATGGTAGGTCTTATGGTGGAGTTGCTTACGAGGTGCGTCTGAAAAACCGTTGGTGCCAGTGTGAGAGGCCACACAAGTATCATTGGCCTTGCTCGCATTTGATGACCGCAACACGGGCGAGAAACGTGCGCGTATCCGATGGCACAATGGTGCGGTTGCACGAGTTCACATTGGAATGAACAAGGTTGACGTGGGCGCCTCGGTTCAATCCTTTCCTTGATGCCTCACAGTGGCTTGAGTATGTTGGGCCAGACATTGTGCCAGATCCCGCGCTCATGGTGCCTATGAGGGGAAGAAGAAGAAAGAAGAGATTCCAGAGTGACATGGATGATCTAGTTGGATACACCGGAATGAAGCAATTTGGTAGTGGTCATTCCATGGAGGCACCGGAGAACAACAATTGTGGAGAATGCAACGACACAGGACACAACGTTAGGACATGCAAGAAACCTAGAACCAACACGGGCACTAGTCAAACACGTGGACGGAGGACTAGCCATGGAGGTGGCCGTGGCCGTGGAGGAAGGACTAGCCTTGGAGGGGGTCGTGGCCGTGGAGGAAGGACTAGCCTTGGAGGGGGTCGTGGCCGTGGAGGAAGGACTAGCCTTGGAGGGGGCCGTGGCCGTGGATCCGGTGGTTCTAGGACACGTCGGGTTGATAGGGGAAGGCCTATCGACGTGTTGCTCAATCCGGATGATTGAAATAATGTGAATGGTACTACTTTTAATATGTTCATGTGTTGATATATTTTCCTCTTTACATGTCAATGTGTTCATGTTTTGACTTAACATCTTTATTTGTTGTAGGCATGGCTTCATCCGGTTCCATGACGAGGCCACCGTGTGCTAACCAAGAAGACATGACCCACAAGTGGAAGGACGCATCTTTGGAAAAGGTGAAGGAGAAAGATGTGAAGATTCCGCCATGTTGGTGTGGAGATGTTTGCAAGGTGAAGGAGTCCATTGACCGAAAGAAGTCATGGACGGAAGGAAGGAGATATTTTGTTTGCCCCAACTATGCTTACGATCGTGCGCGTCCAACTAACGCCTATGACCTTCCACTGGTATGCTAGAGAAGTAACATGTTACTCTAAAACGTGTGTCAACACTAACATCCGTTTTATATGCAGTCACCGCCTCCTCTATGCAAGTACTTCACATGGATAGATCATGAAGTGCCAAAAGATGTCCAAAAGGACCAATATGAAGATTGTCTTAGGCGCCAACGGCTGTTCGAAGAAAGGTTTCAAAGAGGCTTGGAGGAAGAGCGTCGTCAGACAGAGAGGATGGAGCGGAAGCAACGCGAGGAGGAGAGGGCATGCCAAGCAAAGCTTGCTCGTGAGGAGGAGAGGGCAAGAAAGCTTGCAAAAGCTCTCAAGGCACAAGAAGAGGATGAGTCACGTGACAAGAAGGGGAAATGGCCCCGTATGACTCAGTAAAGCCTTCGCTTCGGTGGACTCGTCATGTAACCGGATGAAGCCATGCCAAATTTATCATGAACTATGTAGTACTAAGGCAAGAAGCCATGTGTCGTGAACTTGTCATGAATGAATTTGCCATTTGTATTGAATTTGGTCTGGAGATGTTTGCAATGTGTCGTTAGAACTTCAGTTTGTCAGCATATTCTGTGATTTGTCATGATCCTTATTTAAAAACTGTTGTGCTGAGAAGAAGGATAGAACAGAGGATTGCTCTGTTTTCTGAGTTTTTAACCCTACCGCCAGGGGCCCTGGCGGTAGGTTGCTTGATCCTACCGCCAGAACACCTGGCGGTAGGGGTGCACTTGCTGTGGCGAAGATAGTAATCCCCATGGCGGTAGGATCAAACCCTACCGCCACAGCATCTGGTGGTAGGTTGTAGGACCCTACCGCCAGGGACCATGGTGGTAGGGTTGACCCTACCGCCAGGGTGCTCATTTTTACCGTCACAGCAAGTTTACCCCCCTACCGCCATGGGCCCTGGCGGTAGAGTCGTGCAACCTACCGCCAGATGCCGTGGCGGTAGGGTTTGAACCCTCTCCTCTCTTTTGCCCCTTCTGTCGAATGTTAGAATAATGTACCACCCAATTCTATCAACTATTAGAATGATCATCTCGCAAACACATACATAACTCAACTCAACATAGTTCATTACATCCACGAATAACACATGTTCAAACTAAAACATGACCCGGTTCGGATGACATTGGTTGAAACTAATAACTCATGCTCAACGGCACATTTTCTAAACAGGTAACATATTTCTCATACTTATCAGACGTTCAATTTGATCGTCACGCGCTTGATTACGCTTCAGTTGAAAGTCTGTGGATCCTGCCCAATGACCCAACACACCATTCGTTTCACGGAACCAAGCCCCTGCAGCACGGCGGGCGGGATTCTCTGACACGCATTGTTTGATTGCCCATCCTATGACCTGGCTGGGTTTCCTCAAGTCCATCTCAAGGAATTCTTCTTTGCTTGCAGTGAACGCAATCTCAATTGCCAAAGCGTGTCTACAAGCATATTCCCGGTCTTGCAGCTCCTCAAGCATCCTCTCTTTCTCGTTCACAAGCTTTCAGAAAGCTTTTTTCTCCTTAGCATCAGAAGGTTCCTCGATAACATAATACTTGCTGAAATCCTTCATGGCCGCATTTGCCTCATCACAACTCTTTAACCATGCTTCACATTCCCTCTTCAAGCAACGGTGTCGCTCCCACATGAGCTTCTCACACGCTATGTTCATAGTCATGGATCGAATGTCCATCCTACATGAATAAACGGGTTTAAGATGACATAGAACAAAATAGAAAATAAATTGAGTAGAGTATAACACTTGGTTACTTGATATGACATACAACACCAAGTTCTTAATGAGTTCAAATGTTAAGGGTACAAGTCATAGTAGTTCAAATGACGACCAAGCAAAGGGTACATGTCATTACAGTCCAAATGACAAAGATTACATAGCCTCATGCAATTCTATGTGGCGTACGGTCCCGGGTTGCAACAAATAACATCATTTCTTTCTTTGACCCATGCCCATCGAGAAGTCCGGTTCTCGTCTGACGAAAATGGTTGGCGAACTAACCAATCAATGACCCGACCATGATTTCCCATGTCTATCTCAGCATATTCTCCCCTTGTCACACACAATACAATTTGCATTGCAAGATCACGCCTACAATTTTTTTCCGCCGTCTTGAGCTTGTTCATCTGCCTCTCCTTTTTTTATAAAATTTTCGGAACGGTCATTATTGAAATAATAATGTGAAAAGGCCCTACACTCTGCATTCAACACATCAATGGCTTCAATCCACAAGTTCATCTTTTCCTCAATCAATTCGCGTTCACGGTTTGCCGCCGCCTCAGCAGAAGCTTCAAAGAAAACGAACGGTGCCATCCTACATTTCGAAAAGTTGCTATTAAAGTAACTTAGGTTTAATTGCTTTCTTCAGCCTAACCCAACCCCAATTATGTACACTAAGACTAGCACTAGATCTAGGTAGACAAACTATTGTACAAGCAATTCTAAGCATCATACATAAGGAAATCACAAACATAAACCTAAATGGATTATAGTAATTGATTTGACCACACCAAAATGATGAGCTAAGGTTTGCAACCAAATGAGCAAATGCAAAGTAAACAAAGATATCAATCAATCAAAATGAGGGGAAATGAGAGAGCTACCTTGAGTGATGAAAATGGTAAGAATCCACCGGAGAAATCTCAAACAAATGAGAGAGATTTGGGAGGCTCTTGTGCTTCAAAGAGCGAGGGGGGAGACTTGAGCTCGGTGGAGAGGTGAAGTGGCCTGAATGAGTGGTTGAGGAGGGGAGGAAATATCCAGCCCCTCCCCACCTTATCCACCTCTCAGGACCCTACCGCCAGAGGTGACGGCGGTAGGCTTCAGTACCCTACCGCCAGACCCCATGGCGGTAGGCCCTTTTCTACGTCAGCACGCGCCGACGGCCGTTAGTCGCCGTCAAAGGGCCTACCGCCAGAGCTAGCGGCGGTAGGACGTGCAAACCTACCGCCAGCTCCCCTGGCGGTAGGTAAAAGGGTCAGATCCCGAAATATCTTCAAACGAGGGTCAGATCCTGAATTTGTTAGCAAAAAGGGTCAAAAACACGAAATTTTGCCTCCGGGAGGAGGGCATGAAGGAGCAGAGCGACGTGACTTCGGGGAGTGTATCGCATGACACTAGTATTCATCGGCGTAGATGACGGTGGCAAGAGCGAAATTATTTTTTTTGCAACAAGAGGCAATGTTGCAATTGCATGAGCCGCAAATGCTTTCTGCGGTAAGGGCCATGTTAAAATTGCAACAAGGATCTTATTACAATGATGGGATCACATGATGAGCGGATCGGCTCATGACCTGACCGATCTTTATGGTGAATATTATTTTTCTGACAAGATTGGGATCCTTTTTTGCAAAAAATACTCTGTGTGTGATTACAGTTTATACATTCGTCTATTTTCCCCTTCCAAAAATTTAATTTCCCAACGATCAATCAATTTTCCGACAAGCAAGGGGTCGGGAGGAGTGATCTCCTGGGCCAGGTCCGGACAGCTTCGCCTACCGGGTCTGGATCGAGTTTTTCCCGGCCCGCTAACCACTGTGTTCCCCAACCCGGGATCCGTCTCCCCTCGCGAGAGCTCGAGACACCCCCCATGTCGCGGTAGGAAGACCGTCCGAACCCTAACCCTAGCTCGATCCACCGGCGTCCCCGTCCTCCTCCGGCCATCCTCCATGGACGCGAAGGACATCCTCGGGCTCCAGAAGACCTCATTCCCGTCCGCCCAGGAGAAGAAGCCGCGGGCGCCCAAGGAGCCGCAGCGCAAGCCCGATGGCGTCTCGCGCGAGGTACCGCCCTTCGTCTCCCTCCCCGCTCTCCGCCGCGCGTTTGGTTGTTCTTCCGATGCTAATGCCTGTTGCGCGGATCTAGGTGTACGCGCTCACCGGAGGGGTCGGAATGGCGCCGCTCATGCCGACCATCGAGGCCTCGCACCTGAAGCGCCGGCCTGCTGTCGAGAAGGAGAAGGTGGGCGAGCAACTCTTCGGGCTTCAGCTACCTGTTGAAATTTCTGGTTACTGCTGTAGCATTTGAACTCAGATTTCCATACATTACTATTTGTGCATTTGAGAAACTTGGCATCCAGAGTGTGTCATTACCTGCGGAGTTGAACTAGGAGTACATGCGAAATGTAACTGATTCAATGTACAATTAATTGCTGTTTTGAGTTGGCGGTCAAACCAGCACTTTGTTATCGGACTATATTGCATCGGGTGCATTGTATCATCTGGATGGTCGCCAGCAAAGGCTTTTCGTGCCACCCAATCGTAGAAATATAATGCATATGACATGCACCACCGCTTGATGAAGCATTTTGATCTCAAACTGGGTATTTCTTTTGTAATTACTCTATGAACAACAGCCTGACTAATGTTTTTGTAGAACTGCCGACCTTCTGTGCTGCTTTCATCTATGCTAGTGATCTAAATTTGTGCAGTTAGTGTTATTAAATACTCCCTCTGTCCCAAAATATAAGAACGTTTTTAACACTACACTAGTGTCAAAAACGTTCTTATATTATGGGACGGAGGGAGTAGTTGTGTAAGGGTAAGTCTAGTATCATGTAGCAGGATAATTCAACTTGTGTTGAACTTCATGCCATAGAATGCACAACATGACTAGTCTTATATGCTGTCCTTTCTTATTTTAGCTTAGAATTTGGTTTTGTGTTGATTGTTCCTTTAATTCAGATCATTAAAATGTTATGTGCTCTGGTCAGCAACTTTATATCGTTATCACTGCATGGGACACCGTAATAGTTTCCGCAAACCTAGTTCTAATGATACCATTGGCTTTATGCATAACATGAATTCCAAGCATGGAGTGTCCAGTTCGTCACTTGTATCTGTAGAATGCTGTTGGGACCAATGGACTGCTGTATGTGGTTTAACTTGAGAATATCAATTACTTGCGCAGGTAGCATGGCAGTGGCTGCCTTTCACGTCATCTGCACGAACTGACAATCTGCAACTTTACCACTGGGTCTGTCTCTGATGCTTCACTAATGTTGTGTACATCTTAAAACATTTAGTATGACCAACTTGCGGACTCACAGTATTTCTGACCCTTTTGTTTCAGGTTAGAGTTGTAAATAATGTTCCACCAACTGGTGATTATGACTTCGCAAAATATAACACGGTGAGTATATCGTGTTAGTTACATCATCAAGCAAGAAATGTTCTCTTGCAATATTGTGGGCTTACTTTTTTTGTTTGTCACTTTCTTTTGCAGAAGGTGGATGTTCTTAAATACACCGATGAGGAGTATGAGAAATATTTAACTGAACCTGTAGGTACTGTTTACTGTAAAATTATGTAAGCTCGGTTGTTAATTCTCACTTTTATTTTTACAATCGGAACATTGTGCTGATTTGCGCCGAGCTTTTAGTGCCACTTAATGTTTATAAACAATTATTGCCACTACGAGATGTAATTCTGTTTAGTTCAAAGATTTGAAACAACTTAAAACTTTTCTATTTGCCGTTGAAACTTTTGTGGTCAGCTATTTGAAGGTGGCAGTAAACAAGTCTTAATTGGTGGGACATGGCCTCTTTGTGCTTATTAGTTCTACCTTATAATATCTTTTGAACTCTTGGATGGAACAATCAGAGTGTTGGGCAGCTTTAAAATTGCTCAATTCTGTTTTGCCCTGACCTGTGTATGTTATTGAGTTATCAGTCTGTCTTGACATAACAATTTCAGGAGCATGTGTTACTGTTTGTCCCTTTGCTGTCATTTCTGGCATAGACAAACCTTTTGATCATTTAGGGTGTTGCATTCAGTTTCCATAGTACGTTTTTGTTCATAATTTGTTGTTTTTAAGTAGAACGTTTGATGTGCTTGTTTCAGACATGGAGCAGAGAAGAAACAGATCAGCTATTTGAATTATGTCAGCGCTTTGACCTTCGTTTCATAGTAATAGCAGATAGGTTTCCAACTGCTCGCAGTGTGGAAGATCTAAAGAGCCGTTATTATTCAGGTACTTCTAAATTTGTACATCTTTATGTTCAGATAAAACACACCTGGCAAAGGTCTCCCATTCCTACTTTAATGTTTATACATGCATATTACATGCTCAAAAGCAAACAACACTGAGTTACTTAGGATTGTTCCATCTGTTTTGCCATTCAATATATGGAACAATCGAAGAACTAGTTGTCTAGTTTATATAATAGATCCTTTAAACAATATGCTCTTGTAACTTCTGACCTTTTTCCGCTAAATTAGTGCATAAAGGTTGTTAATCATTCACTGACATTTGGCCTGTTATGCATCCACACTCCTATGTGTGCATGTCTTTCTTTCTATGTACTACTCCCTCCATCCCAAAATAAGTGTTACTGATTTAGTACAACTTTGTACTAAATTTGTACCTAAACCAGCGACACTTATTTTGGGACGGAGGGAGTGTGTAACATTATTATGAGAGGTCAAGTGGTGTCATGACTTTTTATTTAGCATATATAACTACATTAATTATTAATTGGTAAAGCTAGTATGTATGATCAGTCTAATTGTATCTCCAGCAATTCAATCTATGTATTGTTGTGAGTTTACTGTGATGTAGCTATTGTGTCTTCTTGATCACAGTTACTAGGGCCCTTCTAATTGCAAGAGCTCGATCATTCGATGAAGTTGCCGGAAACCCTCTTGTGAAGGTATAAGTTGATTATCTTCCCTACCTAAAAGTAATTACATCAATGTTATGGTATAGATTCTGTTGTACCCACATATGTTCAATTGTGTTTCTTCTCAGGAAACCTTCAATGCTGCTCATGAGACTGAGAGAAAACGTGCATTGTCTGCACTCTTCTCCCAAACAAAACAGCAAGAACGAAAGGATGCCGAGGTTAGAAATCTCCTGCAATGATATTGTGATTATTTGATTTATGATGTCTGCCATCCTTAAGATTCTAAGTCACGTATGTGATACCCAACTGTTCCCTTTTCAGGTTTTAGCAGAAGCAAAACGCATTATGGAATCTCGTGCTGCTAATAAAGTGAGTAAATCAGTACATTGGATTCCATATTTCTTATCGTTAAAGTAATCTTAACTCTTAAGCAAGAACATTTGAATGTTAACTTGTAGGATATTTTCAGTGTATAAAATCACTAATGGCAAATCTTTCAGATATTCATAATTTCGTCAAGCAAGTGGCATTTTAACCTTTTGGTATTCCAGGTCGTGTGGAAGTGTGGACGTGATATCGTTGCTTATCGACTAACCTCGATATTTTGTGATAGTTAATTCTTAAGAGATTAGGTTGTTTGCTCTGTCTGGTTAATGGTTCAAGATCTGTATGCAGAACGTGGAAGAAGCCGGAGCACCGACGAGCTTGCCTAATGCTGCGGTTCCTGCTGACGGTGTATCTCCCTTGAGCAACAATCTTCCATCTTCAGCTGCTACACATCCAGCTGCAGCAGCGAATACCTCCATACCTGATACACTGCGGATGGTAACTCTGAAACTTTCGGTTGCTTAAGCAGTTTCTTTTTAGTTGTATATTTAGCTGTTGCGCTGACATTTGTAGTTGCAGTTGGTATCTTCTTTAATTTGAAATTATGTTTTCTTATGTCTTGCTTCTATCTTGCTGGATTTGTGGGATCTAAGTGATCTCTAATTGTGTTTTCTGGTCATTACATTAAAAAATGTATGCCCGCTTTCATAGTTGAGCCTTGTTTGTTGCAAGGGAAAGTGTTGTTCTTTCACTGTGTAAACACATCACAAGTACAACCTCCGTCCGGAATTAACTGTCGCTGAAATGAGTGTATCTAGACATGTTTTAGTGTGTAGATACACTCATCTCAGCGACAGTTAATTCCGGACGGAGGGAGTAGTTTAGGTTAATTATGTCAAGTTGTATTGTTATCTTGTTGAATGAAGGCGTCTATTGACCAAATGAAGAATGATATCTATCTGCATACTTTTCTTTTTAGATGAATTTGACTAACTTTACCTACTCTTTCAGCTTAAAGTGTATTTGAGAACCCATGCACTTGATCAAATGGTTCAAGCAGTAACTGCTTCAGCTGGCATTAGAATGATTAAAAGGGTGGATCAAACTCTACAAGATCTTGGGGTTTGTTTTCTTGACACCAGCCTGCTCTTGTCATGCACCAACACATTAGATTTCAATTGTGTTTTAGGTCTAATTACCAAGTTTTGCAACGAACTTATGCTGCGACTGTAACCTTTTTGTAGGTAAATTTGAAGCCTAAGGTCCCAACAAAAGCAGTTTGTGCCGAACATCTTGAGTTACGGAACGAGATACTCACACTGCTTAACATACAGAAGCAGGTAAGCTCCCAGATGCTTTAGACATTTTACGTCGAAAAGTATCTATCCTTCATCTATGTACTGATTTTTTGGAAGTGCCTGTTTAAAACACTATTAAAAGAAAGGAGAATAATGGCAACATCTGGCAGCGTATTTATGTGGTTAAGTACCCTCCTTTCAACTAACAATTTGTTTTCTTCTGCATCTTCTGTAGCTACAAAATAAAGAGGCTGAAGTTTTAGCAAACAGAGAAAGTTCATTCACAGAGGCACCGACCACACCTAAGGTACATGCAGAATGGGTAACTACCCTTTTTTCTCTCTGTTTCTGTGTGGAAGACATCTGATGTGATAAAGCATCTGTATTAAATTCCACAAAAGAAGTACCATGACAAGCTTTTTATAACTGCAAAAGGCAACTCGTGAATAGAAGTACTGATCTTATAGGGCTTACTAAAGTCTTAACAAAGCAATACCAACAGAAGTTTAATTATAGAATATCCAAAGATTAAGATGTGTGTGATAATCCATCATATATATTAACTACTGTGCAGGTACCATGTAGCTAGTGGAAAGTTCTGGCAGAGACAGAAGGGGAATTCTTATCATTTCTTTAATAATTGTGCTGCCAGTGCCAAATGCCAATGCCCTGCCAAACATTAATTGCTTTTAGCTAATAATAACATTTCGGTGTTTATTTTTGCAGCGTTCTAATAGAGATATTGATCGACCCTTTGTCCCTGACATGGCTGGGTTTGGAGGTAATTTAAGGCAGACCATTTCATCTTACACTCTTCTTTTCTCTTGGAACTGATGACGGATTATACTTCTCTGTAAATATTTTGCATGTTACTTCAGGTGAGAGAGCAGTCAAACGGGATCACAAGAGGAAGGTTTGTTTTTTCTTTCATTTTCTCCTTGATGTTATACTTTGTTTTATTTTTTCTTTGGTATGTGGTATATGTCGTCTTTGATGCAGCATGTATCTTAGCGTCTCGACTTTGTACACAAGTGGGCAAGATCTAGTCTGAGCGTATACAGTAACTTTAATGATCTACTGCCGCCGTAGTTTTGTTTTACTATAGTTACGTGCAAGGCTTGGTAGGACGCATAGGCAGGTAGTAATATCTTGAATTGGCTTTATCAGAACCTGCTGGTACACAAAATGAAGTGCATAAGTATGCTAGGTCTTCCATTATTAAGGTGGAGCCATAACTTAGTTTTGATCATCATTTTGTTTGCAAGCAATGCAATCAATAATCAGTGTTGAATTTTTACAATGTTGCATCCCTGGTGCACTGCCGGGTTCCTTTGATTATCTACATTTTGATCAGTCCAGATTTCAGTAGGAAACGAGGGACCTCATCCTTTTTGTGTGTATAAAGATCTCTATGTTAGGTGGCTTCAGTTTGCCCCTTGCATCTTACATTTGTCATCTGTGACTGATAAAAATCGTTCGTTCTTGCTAGACCACTGGGAGATTTGATGCACCCCCCTCGCCAACCCAGGGCAAGAGGCCTCGGAAGATGAAGGCGTCCGATTGATAATCGGACACAGCATAAAACATCGGGATGTAGCCAAATAACCAGAGCCGGCCCTGGGCCAGGGCAAGAAGGACGATGGCCAAGGAAAATAGGACTAGTCTTTTGTACACTAGGTTAGCCGTGCACCACCTGTTTTGTAAAATGGAATTGATGGTGGTTTTAACCTTGTTGTTGATTGTGGAAATGAACAATGTTTTGTGCAAAGCAATGTGCACGACGATTCAGAGCAGAGCAAGAGTTTGAACTTGATTCCAGAAATACTGTGGACACCCATATTATCGAATTCAGCAAGTTGAAAGTTGCTCCTCGCCATGGGAACGATGCCCGTAGTGCGAAGATAAGATTTTGAACTTCTTTAAATAACAAAGTTCTACGGGAAGTCGTGCATACGAGCAGCATTAAGATCCACCCAACAGGCTCAAAGTTACTCACATGGACAATGACCATAATTTTTTTCGGGAAGTTTATAGTCTGAACATGAGGTTGAGCATCTAAATACTGAACTTTCACCAACTCGTACAGTTCAGGCTGCCGATGAGCTCAAAGTTGCTTCTTGACATGGTTCAAATTCTAAACAGAGAAATTTCTTAGAATGTATAACTTACATTTCCATGACACGGGAACACAAACATTGGAATTAGTCTTTTAGAAACTAAGGCTCCGTTCGGAATCACTCCGCCGCGGAGCGGAGCGGCATACAGTAGAAATACGGAGAGTGGCAAACAGGGCGCTCCGCTCCCTGGTGACGGAGCCGAACACAGCCTAACTCAAATCTTAGACAAATGAGGTGTGAACGGACTTTATCTTTCGCTTATAATGAAAAAATGTCGTGGTTAGCCAAATCTTAGATTTGATGCGATCAGAGTATAGACGTACAAAAAGGACATTGCAAAAAAAATCTAAACTACTGTCAGAAAACACTACTGCCAGAACACTGTACCCAATAACACAACACTCTGCCCTATATTGAATAACACTCTGCCCTATATTGATCTCCATTATATGCATATGAAATGCCCATCAGACGAACGGAACTTTGACAATGGTTACACCAGCTGTTATGCAAGAACTTTTAGTATTGGTTAATAATGAATAGAAGTTGGGACTTGCTCAATTGGAATGTGAGAGGTATTAATTCTCAGGAAAGATGGGATGACTTGAGACAGAAAATTGAGGAGAGTAACGTAATAGTATATGCATTCAAGAAACCAAACAAGAACTGTTTGACATCTCATATCTAAGAAAATTCTCTCCAAGGAGGTTCAACCAGTTTGCTTATGCTCCATCCATTGGCAGCTCTAGGGTATTATCACTATATGGAATGACAATCTATTTAATAGCATTATCATCAGGCAGAACTACTATCAACTTACAATCAAGTTGGTATGTACCTTATCGGGTAATATTATTTCTACATCACTAATGTATATGGACCTTGCAATAATGATGACAGAGCATGTTTTATTAACTGGTTGAATAATGTGGACGCTACAACAATGGACCAGTGGATGATCCTTGGTGATTTCAACCTAATTAGAAGCCCCGCTGACAGGAGCAAGCCTGGTGGTGATGCAAACAACATGTTACTTCTCCATAGTGCCATTCAAGCACTTGATCTTGTGGAAATCCCTCTAAAGAGCATAAGTTACACATGGAGCAATATGCAAGACAACCCATTGTTGGAAAAACTTGACTGGATATTTACTTCTGCTAATTGGACTATTTCGCTCCCAGATACTATTGCTCTCTCAATGGCTAGAATTACATCAGATAACAACCCTATGCATTGATTATTTCCTTTAGTGATCCAGAAATGAAGAATAAAGGATTCTCGCCTTTTTTCCCCAGAGGTGACCCTGAGTTATTGAACCCATGAGAGGACGGTGCCCTAAGCTAAGGTCTCAACAAGCTTTTGCTAGAGAATTAAATTCCAGTGTTTGACTGGATCGTAAATCAACCCACCGCTAAAAACACTTATAATGAAAATAGTCATGTGTATGAGAACTTATGCTTACAACCATATATTCGTGTCAGGGTCATCCTGATCTTGATTGTGCTATAGAGGTCATCAATCAAGATGTGCTTGCTTACTATCAAAGTGGGGGATGTTTCCAAATTACGTCTTGACCGGCACGCGTCCTGCATCAAGAGTCAGTTGTCCAACCGAAGGCCCTGTCCGTTTCGCGGGGTTGCCCCAGTAATTAAGATAGCAATAATCGGACAAAAGCATTGGGTGTTTAATGACTATGCCTCTTGAGTCTCCAAGGATAGGATCCGTGTTACGGTACCAAACCTTTCTGTCATTTGGTGTTCAGAATAACACTTCATGGTCTCGTTGCCCTTAGCCTCTTCGTGACTCGCTCTCCATGATCCTGGTACCTGCATGGATGATGAACGCGAACGAGACAAGGGATAACTACGAAGCAATTTTATGCTACACATACAGGACGTCAATTCAAAGTACTTCCATCGATCCCTCCAACAAATACATCTGGTTACAAGGCCCTCCCCTCAACCCATGACCTCATCGAACTACTCACACATGAAGATCAGATTACACGAAGAACTCATTGAAGAACACACCATGACGATTGATTGATTGACAATATGTCTTATAATGGATGTCTTGTGCGATACACGATTACAAGTATGTCTAGATGGCTGAGAACTATGGTGGTGATGAAGGTTGTGGCTATGGAGATGCAAAATGGCGGCGGCTAGGGTTGATGGAGTTGGCTACCGTGAAGATGATGATGACTGGCTTGTTCTGCGATGTTCTGTTGCTCATTCGGCATGGGCCCTAAGGTTGTTCAGGCACCTCGGTTGGCACGCCGTACAACCGCCCATACGAGTGGGCGCAGTCATATGGAACACCATCTTCCACTCTGACGCCTATGCTGCTCCTCCCACTTGATCTCATCTCTCCACTCTACTTCTTTCCGTGTATTGGCTCAATTTCGTCCATAATTAGCCCATTTGCTGTGGAAATGAAATAAAAATCAGATATTTGGAATCCTTCGCATTCATTAGTCATTAGTGACAATATCGGAGCGAATATCTCGGTTTCAATGAAATATTTTGGTTTAAACTCTGGTTAGAGGAGTGTAAGAATAACACTCATCATGCATATCAAGATTGGCAGTGATATCCCCAAAGCATCTATATTCAGTTTTGAAAATTATTGGATGGAATTTCATGGATTTTATGGAACTGTTAGGAGATGTTGGAACTTAAATCTCTCGCTAAGCAACTCAACTAGAGATGTCTTTGCGAGATTCAATTGTGTCATACAGGGTTTAAAGAAGTGGAGCAAAAACCTATCCAAACTCAACTCCATCATAGAAGCTTGCAACTATGTATCAACTCTTATGGATGGCATTGAATATCAGAGGCCCCTCACTCTGATTAAAAACAACTTCAAGAATATTCTCAAGAAACACATACTAAAACTGTTGGAAGCTAAAATAATATATTGGAAAAATAGATTCAAAAGGAGAGATGTCATCTTTGGTGATGAAAATTCCGCGTGGGCTTTGCCCGACAACGGCGGTAGGAGTGATTGGGCCTGAAGGAGGTGTGGCGGCTAGGGTTCACCCCAAGCCTGCGAATTGCCTCGTGTTGCAACTCGGATGACATTCCTCACTAAAATGAGTATAACACATATGTATACCTAGCTCAAATAAATGTGATTTTGAATTCCGTTTAAAAGAATTAAACTGTATCCGCTCGGTATTTCAGGTAACCGCATTTCCCAACCCTTAGGATTCGGTAGCCAAAACCTTGGGTCGTAGTACATCTCGTGCTGCTGTGTGGTTGAGCTCCGAAATGGAAGAAGTTGTAAGCCTGTGTATGTACGACATTCGTCCACCCTAAGTACTACAATCTCCATTTTTTCGCAAAAGAAATCAAATAAACCTACCCTAAAAAAAGTAAATCAAGCGAAGCTTTTTTTTGACCTTAAAAAGGCTGCCCGTCCTATGTCTACATTCCTCAAGAAACAAGGAGGCTTCACCCATTTCTAGAAAAAAAGATGTGAAAAATGCTTATCTCGCAAGAAAAAGGAGAAAAAAATGCTTGTACTTCATATACAGGTTTGGGGTAGGAAATAGCACAACAAAGCAAATATACTCGCAAAAAAGAAAAGCAATGGCGCCTTATTCTACGATGCCTTGGATGTGCTTTGCGGTTCGGGAGCGGGACGATCGATACGAAATATACGGTCGAGATCTGTCCGGCGAGGCAAAGAGAACGCGCATCCTACCGCTCCACGTCAGCGATCCGAGGCGCTACCCCCTCCACCAATTAGCGCCCACCTCTCCCCCTCTATAAATCCCAGCACCCATCCTCCTCCATTCCCCACACCATCCCAGCCCCCACCTCCCCTCCCTCCAGCAAACTCACGCATCCCACCACCGAAGCTCCCAACCCCACCCGAAGCGGCAGCCATGGCCCCCAAGGCAGACAAGAAGCCGGCCGCCGAGAACAAGGTCGAGAAGGCGGCGGAGAAGACCCCCGCGGGCAAGAAGCCCAAGGCCGAGAAGCGGCTGCCGGCGGGCAAGACGGCGTCCAAGGAGGCCGGCGGCGAGGGCAAGACCCGGGGCCGCAAGAAGGGCAGCAAGGCCAAGAAGGGCGTGGAGACGTACAAGATCTACATCTTCAAGGTGCTGAAGCAGGTGCACCCCGACATCGGCATCTCCTCCAAGGCCATGTCCATCATGAACTCCTTCATCAACGACATCTTCGAGAAGCTCGCCGGGGAGTCGGCCAAGCTCGCCCGCTACAACAAGAAGCCCACCATCACCTCCCGGGAGATCCAGACCTCCGTCCGCCTCGTCCTCCCCGGGGAGCTCGCCAAGCACGCCGTCTCCGAGGGCACCAAGGCCGTCACCAAGTTCACCTCCTCCTAGACTGAAGATGCGCCGCTTGTTGTGCCAGATGTGGCTGTCTGATGTATCTCTGCTGTTGACTCTGCTTACCTGCAAGTAGAAGTAGTGGTAGTAGTTCGTGTGGTAGAAGATTGCCAACGCTTTGTTGGCTTCTTGGTTGTGAGAACTGAACGTGTTGCTTTTGCAAAATGAAATCTATCTAGAAAATGTTGCGGTTGTGGTACTACTACATCTATGTCACCGATGTTCGTACTAATGCTGGCTTTTCTACTCATCTAAGCTGAATACAGCCATGTTTGTGCATCTGTGTTTTAGCTGCAAGTAGTAGTTCGGAATGGCTGATTGCTTGCCGAATCTTGTTTTGCAAACTGAGACGGGATTCAGAGTGACGCATTGCCACCGCTAGTGATTACTTCATTCCGACCTGATCTGTACCAGTAGTAAGTGCTTGTACTAATCTCTGCCATGTGTTTGTAGCAATGCAAGTTCAGCTTTCAGATGAGATCTCGCTTTCAGATTCTTCTGAAACTGAACGCATCTATGTTTGCCCATCTGTACTACCATCTTTGTGAACTGAACACCGCCATGTTTGGCAATCTGATGATATGTGTATCTTTGTTGAACTCTGGTTATCTGCAAGTAGTAGTACTCTTCCTGGATTGGAGTGGAAATTGCTGCAACTTGTGCAAACTGCTGATATGTGATTAAGAAATATGTGATTAAGAAACTGCTTGTAATGATCTGCCATGTGTTTGCGCTGTCACTGAGCGCCCTGCCTACTCAATTTCCGCGTGTGATTGCCATTAACGTTTGCCTTGCCCTGTCCTGTTCTTGGTTCGGTACCCCAATAGTATATCAGTCAGTTGTGCGCGCTACTCTGAAAATGCGAAACGTAAGTCGTTTTGCATTTCTTGTTGGAAAAACAAGATGAGGTTCTAGAGCGATGCTTCTTCGTGTTTATTTTCTCGCTGTTTACTGAAGAAAACTTGCTTGCCGTTTTGTGCACACTTTGAGGAGGGCCAAGTGACTGTGAGCGAGACATAGCTCAAGCGACAGTGGCATGGCCTCGGTGTATCTACTGTTTACAATTATTTGCGTTCAGCTAATTCCTCGCGCTCGTGTGGTGCCAGTTCACAAACTGCACAATACGTACAAGCAATGCGTGGCGCAATAGAAACAGATTCTGAAGGAGAAGAAAGACACACGATTTTTCTTCTTTTCTTTCGATCCGGGGAACACCTGGCCCACAAATCGTTCCAATTCAAATACCAAAACAATTGTTTACCGTAATTTTTTTTTGTGCCGGGCAGTAAAATTATTTTTGCCGAAGATCAGAAGCAGTAACTCCAGCCGTGAACCCTCCTCCATTTCCTACAACGACGGCGTGCCAGTTGGGTTTTTGTTTGGGCGTGTTGGCGGCAACGAGCGAGCGCGATGGCGCCCTTCTCCCAGGCCATTTTGTTTCGTCTGCACGCAAAATCAGTGGCGCGGGGCACGATCCGGATGACTCCTCTTCGACCAATCAGAGCCCGCGAGCCACCTCGCCGCGGATCACTCCCTCGGACTCCTCTTCGACCAATCAGAGCACGGGAAACCACCTCCCACGGATCGCCCCCTCGACACCAGATCCCAGCCGTCCAGGCACCCCACATCCGACGCTCCACGCCCAACCATCCCTCCCGAAAAACCAAAACCCACGCGCGGCTCCCCGCTCCAATCCCCCCGCCCGCTCGGCGCTCCCCTCCTTCCCTATTTAACACCGTCCCATCCCCTTGTTCCTCCTCACTCCAAATCCCCCAACCCTCCCAGCGCTCCTCCCTCCCCAACCTACCGGCGCATCTCCGACGACATGGCCCGCACCAAGCAGACGGCGAGGAAGTCCACCGGCGGCAAGGCGCCGAGGAAGCAGCTGGCCACCAAGGCCGCCCGCAAGTCCGCCCCGGCCACCGGCGGCGTCAAGAAGCCCCACCGCTTCCGCCCCGGCACCGTCGCGCTCCGGGAGATCCGCAAGTACCAGAAGAGCACCGAGCTGCTCATCCGCAAGCTCCCCTTCCAGCGCCTCGTCCGCGAGATCGCCCAGGACTTCAAGACCGACCTCCGCTTCCAGTCCTCCGCCGTCTCCGCGCTGCAGGAGGCCGCCGAGGCCTACCTCGTCGGCCTCTTCGAGGACACCAACCTCTGCGCCATCCACGCCAAGCGCGTCACCATCATGCCCAAGGACATCCAGCTCGCCCGCCGCATCCGTGGCGAGAGGGCCTAGGCCGCGATCTGCAATCCATGCGTCGTCTGTTAGATCGTTGTTAGGAAGTGTGTGTGCTCGTAGTGTTTCAGAATGTGCCTGTGTTGTTCTTGTCATGGTGGGTCTGTTATGCCTAATCTGATGGTACCTTCTTGTTGCCATCAGCTATGGAAATGAAAAATGTTGGCTTCCTGTTCTCACTCATCTGCGTTTGAATGCCTGTTCCCAACCTGTCAGATTTCTTGCCTGATTTAGCTAGCTTGTTCTATTTTGCTCTGATTTTGAGCTTAATTATCATTAGACTGTCAATTTTGTAATGAGTAATCTGGCTAGCTGCCTCGAAACCCGATCGAACGAGTAGTTGAGGTGGAACCTGAAAATTGCTTGTACGCTAGTGTGCTCGTCCTCAGTTCTGTCTGTCGATCAGTTGCGACAGTATGTTTGATGTTCAGTGCACACAATCTGTTGAAAGCATCCCTACTGTGCCTAATTATATTGAAACCCTGCAAGTCTATGAACCATGCTCTAAACTAAGTGCGTACTGATAGTACAACTTAAGTGGTGTCCTGTCTTCAGATCTTACAGGTTCAGCAATGGCTGCAGGGCTTTGACACCGTGCCTGCAATATTATTGGTTGCATCAACCACAATTTCCTAAATAACGCACCAGAACATCGAGCAAGCGCTGGCGACGATTGCCATTCCTGGTTGTGCAGCTGTCGAAACAGCAGTTGTTGCTTGATGATCTGTTCTCAGTGGTCACGTTCAGGAGTATAAAGAGAGTATGTGTCCTACTCCTATCCCAAGCATGTGAAATGACCTGCCAGTTTTAGCTACTGTGTTCTTAATTGCTTCGATTTTGTAGCTTAAATGGTAGTAGTACTGTGTCAAAATCTCTTCGAAATAACTATTCCGGTTGGGTGCCTCTGAACCTTAATGAACAGATGTAGTATGCTCGTTCAGTTCAGTTTTGTGTACCTTACATAAACAGTAGTACTTCCTGATGGTCACATCAGTGCTGAAAGTTTTCTCAACCCTGCTTTTGTTCTGTATAATTTCAAAACTACAAACACAGTTACAAGGACGCCTCCGACTACAGTTTTTCTTGATTAAGCGTTTATCATGAGGCACACCGCTATTTCTTAAGAGAATTTTAGTGGTATCCCATGGGTAACTGCTCCCACAGGAATACAAACGCCAATTTCTTGGTACCTATTCTCCAGTCGCGCACACTTAAAGCGAAACACTGTTCATTCTGGGCAGTTTACAACAGTGCTGCTGTGGGATCCGGATGTTTCTGGTGGTAAGCTGATGTTAGAACAGTCGAGCATCTCGGAATCTAATTTTGTAGGAAGAGAGGCAGTATTATGTTTATGAACTGTATAATTAATTTTAAATTATGAAATTTATTACTGATGAACGATACAAGTTTTTTGACCGGAGAAGATTTCTAACGGCACTCTGTCGTGTGACTCAAAATGGATGCAGAATATCGGAGGCCATTAAGCTTCTAGCACCAATTACCTGATTGCTAAGTTATTATATGTAATACTGTAAAGTGTTATCTGAATGCTTGAATCCTAAAAAAGTGAGCTCCAGTAAGCGATGAAAAATGAGAATAGCAGTGATACATTGCATTCGAGCAAGTTCCTTTTAGATTGTCTTCAGATCTCAAAAACAGTTCGGATGAAGGAATAAGAATCTGTCATTGGAGGACTGCTACAGCAATGCAGCAAGTATATCAAATTGAATTGATATTCACAGTGAATTACTGACTTATCTTGTTTTCTGGGCTTGGAATACAGCCATAAAAAAAGTCTGTTCCTTGCAGAATAACTGAAGACAGCCATTCTCATTTCGATAGAGAAAATTCCATAGACACATTACAATATTTTCAATACATTCTTCCTTTGATACCTATGGGTTTGGAGACCTCCCACATGAACAATCTGAAGAACACCGATTATGAAACTGAACACTTGATACAAGGAGACGTCTCAGTAAAAAACTGAAGGCAATATACATGCACAAGTGCTGAAGTGCACAACAAAAAGATCCGCTAGTTTTGTAAAATAAACATAACCAAAATTTGGCACTCCTGCTAAAATTATGCACAATTATACTGGTGGAGAAAAGTAAAAAAAAAATCACTATCAAATATGGGAACAAGATGACAGAAATTTCATAGGTAGAGAAAAGGAGTATCAAAGTGTTTGGTATCGTATTTACTCGATTCGCATAATCCAATACCAAGTAGCGCAAATGTGCTTTTCAAGGTGTATGCATCACAACAGTTCTGAACTTTAGATTGCTGTCATAGAGCAAAAGGAACACCAGAGTCATAGGATGAAGGACTGTAGTGCATTTAATCTTGATAATAGGCGTTCCTCGTTCTTGTAAATGTTATTGATATGACCACCGTACTTGTGGCAGAGCAATCTTGTCCTCTTTCCAGAAGCAAACCCCAAATCGACAGCTCAGTATATATTTTTTATACCTTCAGAAGTTTAAATTATGTCCCAAAGTATTGATTTGTGTCTAATCAGGTATCAAGATGTAAATATTAGCAAGCTCAAAAAAATATATTAGCAGCTAATGTCAGCCTGCACTTAAACTATAGCGTCCAATTCAACTTCTCGAGGGACTCGCACTCTAGTATTCCTCACAAACCATTATCTCTTGCAAAAAACCGAGGGCTAATGGTTATTTGCTTCACTTCACTTTCTCGGAGCTGACGCCCTTTGTAGTTTTTTTTAGACAAGACGCCTTTGTAGGTGATCTGCCTATCCCATGCATATAGAGCAAAACGCGCACTGTGTTGCGGTTGGAGCTAAGATGGGTTATTCTAATAAAAAGTAGATAAAAATAAACAAACTCGGTTACAACAATAAAAAATAGGAGGTCTGAAAATACTTATGAATTAAAAAAATTGGCACGAGTTTACAAGAATGTTCACACCTATAAGAAAAAACATGATTTAAAAAAAATCATGAAAATGGAATTCTTCACAAATCGTAATTTTGAAAAAAAAAACTTCAGGAATTTACAATAATGTTCTCACATCTAAAACATGTTTAAGAAATTTTAAAAATGTTCATGGAATAAAAAATGTTCACAAATTTGAAAAAACACCATGTTTTTTTTATAAAACAATAGAAAGGAAACATACAAAATTAAAAAGAAAAAATAGTACAAAAAAAGGCGAATAGAAAGGGGGGGAAATGAAGGAAAAAACGAGAAAGAATAAATAGCAGAAAAACAGTGCACCGACCTATAGTGGCCAACCCAATATCGTCGCGGAGGGTGCATGTTTGCTTCCACCCAACACACGTGAAACGTCATTTACCGTGATCTATCTACTTGGAGTCCCTCACCTCAAAAGAGAAAAATCTACTTGGGGTCCCTAGCTAATGGCTACCCTTATCAATTCCAAAAACACCCCCAGCTCAAACAACTTTCGTTTTGGGGGTTTAGCTTAGTTTAGTCTAATTGAAGCCTAAAGCATTCTTAACTTTCAAATTTTCGGGGGGGTGGCACAACACACGCACGCACACACACAACCAATATATGTGTGTCTGGCCCCTTGTCATTGCATTGCCAGATTTTGATACTCAAGTATATTGCCATGGTTACACTTGTCCTAGCATGACCCGCTCGATTGATGTAGAAGCTTTGTTCAACCCGCCCTGCTTAGTATGCATGCTTATGTTGTGGAAGTTAGCATGTTACATTCTTATGCCATGGATCACCTTAATTTTGTTATGCTTCTAGAGGTGAAGTGTATGATATGGTATGAATATTACTCCTATAAAGTATGATGGAGTACCCGCCTCCTAGGGGCCTCTGCGGGCGAGAGTCGGTGGCGTCGCGCGGAAGCATGGCCAGAGCGCTCCGCCCCATTCGATATGTAAAGAGTTCACAAGGCAGAGGTCAATAGTTCCAATAGATAATCAACCAAGTAGTGTTTTGATAAGCAACCTTTAGCTGATATACGAACTTGTTGGAATTCAACATATGCGGTCGGTTATACCTTTTATAGATGCCTTTGATGCCTTGGGACAGAAAGACAAGAAGTACAAATTTGTTCCTTCACCTCCTGAATGGAAAATGGCCTAAGTTGTATGCAGGAGATAATCAACCAAGTAGGATGGTGTTTTGATAAGCAACCTTTAGTTGATGTATGAACTCGTTCAAATTCAACATACATGATGCTTCAATCAACTATACCATTTAAAGGTGCCTTTGATGCATTAGGACAACAAGACAAGAACTACAAATTCGGTCCTTCACCCGCTGAATGGAAAATGGTTGAAGTTGTATGAAGTTGCTAAAGGTATTTTACACAACAACCAAACTTCTCACTAGATCTAACTATTTAACTAGCCATGCCTACTCCCCTCATCCATGAAACATTAAGAAAATCTTGAAGAAAGAGGCATCAAGTAAGAACAACACAACTGTGCATATGGTGGAACAAATGGAGTCAAGTTAGATAAGTATTGGAAAGAATCCTACAAGTCAATTTGTGTTCCCGTCTTGTTTTATCTGAGGTTCAAGTTTGATCTTCTTGAATATATCTTAAAAGACTTTGGAAGTGAAACAAAAAATGATAGATCGATGCACAAGTTGAAGAAAAGCAATCCAAAAGGTCTTTGATGAATACTCTCGAGAGACTCCCGCTCATCACTAACAAGAAGATCGTGGAGTTCACGATAGGCGAATATGGAAAAGGAGGATGATCCACTTGCAAAGTGGGATCATTACATCAGTTACAAAAGGGCAACCAAATAATGAGTTGGATCATTATTTGAAGATGAATTGTATACATAGTAGAAAGAGTTGGACACATTACAAAGGTGGAAAATCAACTCATCCAAATATCCGGTTCTCTCTAGGATAGACAGCGACATATTGTCTACTCCGACATGCAAAGTGCCTTTCAAATCTGCTTTTACTTGATCCACTTTCGAGTCTTTGATTTGCCTACAAGTCTGGCTTAGAACAACTAGTTAGTAAGTATTTCTTTGGTTATTCATGAGAAATGATAACCATAATTAATCTTATAATTTACGTGTTTTGTGTTTTGCGGACCTAGAAATATACAAAGGCACATCATAAGAGCTAGAGAGAAAAGATCAAGGTATATGCGATGCCCCCATGATATAATACTAGAGGTTCTTCACAAACATTTTAATTTCTCTGTCCTGTATAGAATAGTAGTATTGTAACTCATGAGATTATACACACTACTACTTACTCTCATGTATTTGTGAGAATCACAGAGCCTCGGTTACCTAATTGAAGAGGCAAGCATCAAGTTTCGAACAATGGAAGTTTTTAGAACAACATGGTACAATCTTGTTTTTTCTTACTATAAAGAGAGGACATCAAATTGACTTTTGTTTTTTTTACTTCTGTACAT
Source organism: Triticum aestivum (assembly GCF_018294505.1). Lineage (NCBI taxonomy): Eukaryota > Viridiplantae > Streptophyta > Magnoliopsida > Poales > Poaceae > Triticum > Triticum aestivum. Next base: position 448,961,035 of record NC_057796.1, read on the forward strand.
GGATGGGCCCAACCCAAAAATTTAGTGGGGCTCAAATGAGTGGGGTACACAATATTTGGCTAACCGGAGCCAACTAGCAAAAGTTTGGGCTCTAAGGCATAAAGACTATAGATTGACTGGGCCAAGGCCCCCACTCGGCCTAATGTGGGTCCGCCCTTGCTTTTGTATGTGTTTTCCTGAGTACTTATGCAGCCTGCAGAGTCTCATCTTTGTGTTTGTACTTATGCAGCTAAATTATCTGGAGAGCATTTAACTCCTTTCAAATGAAAATTAGTTGAGAATGGTTGTGTGCATTAGGAGATGCAGAGGCTGGGGAATTCCTCCTTTTAGAAAAAAATAAAAATTAGTTGGGAATGTGCAATATTAAATTGGTCGCCAGTTGATGTTACAAAATCAATCAAGTTGAACATTTAGACTTCCCTGTTTATGAACATTTGGACTCGTCAGTTCATAAACTAAACTAAAAATTAAATTTTGGTAGTGCCTCTGAAGAACTGATAATGTACCGACAATATAGATTTATTGGATGCTTAACTGAATGCATCCTTGTGCTCAGTACATTACAGTGGCCGTCCATTGAAATTATTAGCATATCAGCTCTTTTGTTTGAAAAGGAGGATTCGCTTCGTCCTCTGCATCAAGCGATGCACACAGTCATCTTTATTGCATTATTCAACAAGGTTTTACAAAATAAATACATAGATCAATCCAAAGCCACCTTTCGGGCGAAAACGGTCACCCTACCTACAAGATTGATGATGTGCCCTCACCGAGCATCATGCACGCCAAGAAATACGGTGGCCTCACCAAGCCGCCTGCCCGCTAGCCGGGAGCACCAACCGGTCTAGCAGACCCTCAACATGCACCGCATGCACACGCTGTAGAATCTATCGCCACCTTTTTCCACAGCCCCATCTTTAGGATTGAAAGTGCTAGTTATCGACTAGAGGGGGGGGCGAATAGGCGATTTTTATGAAAGTCTTCAAAACACGGGGGCTTGGAAGACAAACAATAGAAATGAACCTATTGATATGCAACGAAAGGTAGACTACACTAGACAAGCCATAGTCAAGCAAGCAATGAAGCGAAAGCACGAAGACTATTATCAGCTAGGTAGTATGGATCAGGATGGAAGATAGTATGAAGCCAAACAATAACAGTCTTCACACAATGAAGTCAATTAGTTAAAACGAGCAAGCAATGGCTTCAAGAAGACAAACTGTAAGTAAAGAGAGATAGGAGATAGAACCAGTTGCTTGGGGAGGACAGGGATTTGTTGGACCAGTTCCAGTTGCTGTGACAACTGTACGTCTGGTTAGGGAGGTTGAGATTTAACTCAGAAGACCGCGTCTTCACCTTATTCCCCTTGAGCTAAGGACACTTAGTCCTCGCCCAATCACTCTGGTAAGTCTTCAAGGCAAACTTCCAAACCTTCACAGACTTCGTTCACCGGCAATCCACAATGACTCTTGGATGCTCAGAACGCGACGCCTAACCGGCTGGAGGATTCACAGTCCTCAAGTGTAACAAGTCTTCAGATCACGCGGACAGAAAGACTTCAGTGATGCCTAACACTCTTTGGCTCTGGGTGTTTTGGGCTTTGTCCTCGCAAGGATCTCTCTCTCAAATGCTTCGGAGGTGGGTTGCTCTTAAACGACAAAAGTCGTGCACTAACTCTGAGCAGCCACCAATTTATGGTGTAGGGGGTGGGCTATTTATAGCTAGGAGACAACCCGACCTGATTTGTCCGAAATGACCCTGGGTCACTAAGGAACTTACACGTGTCCAACGGTCAGATTTCAAACACACGCGACAGCTTGACTTGGGCTACAAGTAAAGCTGACTCATCCAGCTCTGGATAAGATTTGCTCTCATTGTCTTCCCTCGAAGACATAGGATTTGGTTGAGCATCACTTCAGTCACTCTGACTTTGTTCACTTGGACCCCACTTAACAGTGCGGTGGTTCCTATGACTCAACAAAGAAGAAAAGGAAACTACGAAACAACTATATCTTCGCACTCCATAGTCTTCACGTGAACGTCTTCTCGAGTCATAATCTTCGTTGTGAATATCTTCACAACCACCATTGGCTTCAATGTCTTCACACATTTTTAGGGGTCATCTCTGGTAGGTAAACCGAATCAATATGGGACTACTACCTGTGTTATCCTGCAATTCTCACAAACACATTAGTCCCTCAACCAAGTTTGTCGTCAATACTGCAAAACCAACTAGGGGTGGCACTAGATGCACTTACAATCTCCCCCTTTTTGGTGATTGATGACAAACTGGCTGAAGTTTTCAACGGGGATAAAAGTATGTGAAAGTTTAAGCGCAAGGCATTGTCTTCATAAGTAGCAAAAGGCTCCCCCTGAAGATGTGCATATAAGTAATTTGCTTTTGAATGCAAATGCACATGGCAGGTTTTGCTTTGTGGAGATCCTCTTCAACTTATGAAGACAATTCATCATGCATATAAAAATATAGCGAAGATAATGACATGCATAATGAAAAATGGACGTCTGCGGAATGACTTCATGCGGAATTTATCATCGCATCACAAAGTAGCAGAAAAAGTAGCAGACGACCATCGAGTTTAAGTGTTACAACCCGAAGAACCAAATGTATCAAAATACGAGAGTTGTAAACACTTAGCAAAATATAGTGCAACCACCCATAATGACCCGCTTGAAGACTATCAACTCATATGCTTCTCCCCCTTTTGTCAGTAATGACCAAAAAGGTTTGAAGACATAGAGCATCTACTCGTTCCCAAAAGGAGTAGATGATGGCACAGGGTCGATGTTGGAGTTTGGTGGTGCAGAAGGGCCTAGTGCAGTGTCGAGACGCAGCGAAGTCATGGTTGGTGAAGTGGCATCGTCTTCTTCATCGACGACTCTTGCAACAACAGTTGCAGCCGAAGATGAATACTCAGAGTCTTCTATGGAAGGAGTCCGACACAAAACAACATTCTGGGGAGGTGTGGAATCAAATTTGAAGCGCTCTGTGAAGCCATCTTCGTGAAGATCGTCTTCAGAGGATAGCAATGTAAGACTCTTCCAAGACCGCCGATAGGCTTCATGTGCTACGAATGCGTTCTTGGTGGCAAGATTGCGAATGCGATTAACGTCCACCAAGAGGCTCTGCATCTGACGCTTTAGCCAGTCATGGTGTCTATCATGTTTCTAATGTAAGGCCACAAGAAGCTCTCGGTCATTGAGTACACGAGATCGCTTCCGAGGCCTTTGAGCAATGGTGCTTTTAGTGGCTTCAGTGTTAACACGATGAGGTGCACGCATATTTCCAACCAGAGGATAGACTCGAGTTGAAGCAAGAACTCCCTCAATTGGTTGCGTGAAGCTTTGGCGATCAACATTATGAAGATAAAGTGGCTCCTTGGCAGGCTCAGGGTAGATGGCTTTGACAGACATATCAACATCAGGCAAAAAGACAAGATGGTTGCGCGCCGAGGGCTTATAATCAACAGAGGAGTGAAGCTTGATTAAGCACATTACCCATGGAGCATAAAACTTCAAGCCAAACAGATCAATTCCAGATGCAGCCAGTTGTCTGATAAAGAAATCCTGAGAATTGGATCTGATGCCATTGACAATATAGAACACCAAAGTCTTCATGGCTCCTTCAAGTTTGGCTTCAGCTGAGTGTCCCTTGATGGGCCAAAGAGTACGCCTCAGAATATGATAGATTGTGCGGGGCAGGTACTTAAGGTCCTTGACGAAGAATTCCTTGGGATAATCAGTATCTTGAGGCAATGGCTTCATCATGCTGAGCATCTGACTCATATTTGGTTCAGGCCGCTGGAAGATACTCTACAGTTCATTTTGGTGTAGCTGACAACCAGGCTCATAGAGTTCACCTGGAGTGGGCAGGGAAGTAAACTCAATAATGTCTTGAGCTTTGGCTTCATGGTGCACATCGCCTGACATCCACTCAATGACCCATGTCTTCGGATCCCTGTTGTAGCCACGAATGTGAAGTGCGGCGTAGAACTGCAGGAGGAGCTCTTCATTCCAGCGTTCTTTGTCAGTGACGAACTGTAGAAGACCAACCTCCCTGAAGTAGTCAAGAGCTTCTTCCAGACAGGGCAGCCCAGCAATAGCTTCACAATCAAGGCGCATGTGTTGATAGATTCGCCCTTGATTGTATAGGATGCAAGAGTAGTAGCTGCGCTGAGGATAGCTCCAGAAGAGATCTTTGGCTTCGAGTAAGGATTCTTGGCGCTATCAAAGAAGGTGTTGTGGGCTCTGAAGCTGTTCACACTGAACGATCCTGGGGAGGTTGTAGCACCTGGAAGCCTTGGCAGCCTGGGCTTTGGCTTCTGAACTTGTGGCCTCTGCTCCACATGATAGTCATATTGAGGTCCTGGAGCAGTGGGAGGCACCATGATGGGCCACCGAACTGTGACAAGTTCACCACGATTATAGGCCTGCTCAATTGTGTGTGGCCTTGGGGCTGGAACAGTGGCAGCAACATCCACATGGGCTTCAGGTTGCACTTGAGCTTCAGGCACAACATTGGCTTCAGGCTCCACATTGTCTTCAGCCATGACAACGTCATTGGCTTCAGTATCATTATTGGTGGCAGCCTCGGTGTTCTCAACCTCCGTGTCCTCAATGACAGGAGGGTCGGGCACAGTCACATTCTCCTCGAGAACGACTTCTTGAGTGAGAGGGGGTGTGGCAACTCTTTCTTCTTCTTGTCTTGGTTCTTGATTGTCATCGGCTGATGCAGCCAAAATGTCTTCAGCAGCTTTAGCTTCAGACTCGGAGACATTCGCAGTGGGAGTGGCTTCAGGGAACACTTGGCGTGCTACTGAGCTTTGTTGCACTTCTCCTTCTGGAATGCTCGACATGGTGACCTGTGGCCTAGGGCCTTTGCGAAGCCTGCGAAATGTGGGCGACGCCTGTGGTGATGGAGTGGTCTGCACCATGTAGCTATCATCGTCAAGCACCGGAGAGGTGACTTGAGGTGGTGGAGTTCTTGGTGTTTCATCATGAATGGGGGAGTCTTGAGGGCGATCGGCCCACGAATCATCCTGAGCAATTGGCGTCAAGGGACGACCAATGTTGATGAGTTCGTTGTTCGTAAGAACAGGAGATGATACCAGTTGGTGCTCGATTTGAGGAAGGACTTCATCATCATCTACATTGTCTTCATGACCAATGTCTTCAGCTGTGATGGGGTCAACAGCTGGTACTTCTTCATCTTCACGAGCCTCTGTGGGAGCAGGCTTATGGATCACAATGCGATGCTCTTGAATGGTGGAGGCAGGATGGGCAACAGAAATGGGCTCAACAACAAGGGGCTTGGAAGCATGCTCTTTCTTTGAAGACTTCTATAATTTCTTCTTTGATGGAGCATCATCAGAAGTATTCATGTGCTTGTGCTTCTTGGCTTCGGCTTCAGCTGCCCTTGTCTTTTTCAGTTCTGAAGCTGCTGTGGGGACCTTAGGCTTCGAGCCTGTCATGCTGGCAGGGAAGACAATGCGAGGTGCTTCCTGCCTTGATGCTTCAGCTTGGGCCGCAGCAGGCTTCTTCTTCTGTTTTGGCAGCCATCTTGGGATCAATGCCAGGACACCCAAGTGCCTTGCACTTTTCTGCCTCATTGTGGGCTTGAACACATTTCTCTGCAAAGTATTTCATCCACTCTCTTGAGCCTTTAGCTTCATCACGTTTCTTGTGAAACTCTTCCTTGAGGTCATGCAGCATCTTCTTGAAGCTTTGGACATCAGCCACATTGAGCTTGGCCATGTTCTTCTTGAAGTGAGCCTTCTCATAATCAATTTTATTCTTCAGCTCGACAATCTTCTGAGCCAAGGCCAACTCATTAGCAATGGCTCCATGGAAGGTGACGCTGATATCAACTGGCAGCTGAAGATCATCAATGCTGAGGCTGGGATTGTCAAACCATTCGTCGATGAAGTTATTCAGAATATCCACGTCAAAGAGGGGCAGATCGTTGAAGATCTCCGCCTCTTGCTTGCTCTTTATCAGTAGCTCAAGAGCATCATCACCAAGATCTTCATCGCTGGAGAGACCAATGGTGTCATCCTCATTGCGCAGAACGGCTGCTGGGGTCAGTTCTTGCCCAGAACACTTGATGGGCTTCATCTTCTTGGGTTTCTCCATCTTCTTGGAGACACGAGAAAGATCTTCAGATTGCACACTGAGTTCAGGAGGTATAGTTGCCAATGGCTTCGCACGTGAAGCTTTTGGTGCGGCAGAGGGCTTTGAGGCCTTTGATTTCTTCTGCTTCTGCGGCTTAGGTGGAGCTGGCGCATCTTTAGAGTCTGCGTCATCACCTGATTGCTCCACTGTGGCCCTCTGAGCAGCGTTGTGTTGGAAATATGCCCTAGAGGCAATAATAAATGGTTATTATTATATTTCTTTGTTCATGATAATCGTCTATTGTTCATGCTATAATTGTATTGTCCGGAAATCGTAATACATGTGTGAATACATAGACCACAACGTGTCCCTAGTAAGCCTCTAGTTGACTAGCTCGTTGATCAACAGATAGTCATGGTTTCCTGACTATGGACATTGGATGTCATTGATAACGGGATCACATCATTAGGAGAATGATGTGATGGACAAGACCCAATCCTAAGCATAGCATAAAAGATCGTGTAGTTTCGTTTGCTAGAGCTTTTCCAATGTCAAGTATCTTTTCCTTAGACCATGAGATCGTGCAACTCCCGGATACCGTAGGAGTGCTTTGGGTGTGCCAAACGTCACAACGTAACTGGGTGACTATAAAGGTGCACTACGGGTATCTCTGAAAGTGTCTGTTGGGTTGGCACGGATCGAGACTGGGATTTGTCACTCCGTGTGACGAAGAGGTATCTCTGGGCCCACTCGGTAATGCATCATCATAATGAGCTCAATGTGACTAAGGCGTTAGTCACGGGATCATGCATTGCGGTACGAGTAAAGAGACTTGCCGGTAACGAGATTGAACAAGGTATTGGGATACCGACGATCGAATCTCGGGCAAGTAACATACCGATTGACAAAGGGAATTGCATACGGGATTGATTGAATCCTCGACACCGTGGTTCATCCGATGAGATCATCGTGGAACATGTGGGAGCCAACATGGGTATCCAGATCCCGCTGTTGGTTATTGACCGGAGAGGCGTCTCGGTCATGTCTGCATGTCTCCCGAACCCGTAGGGTCTACACACTTAAGGTCCGGTGACGCTAGGGTTGTAGAGATATGTGTATGCGGAAACCCGAAAGTTGTTCGGAGTCCCGGATGAGATCCCGGACGTCACGAGAGGTTCCAGAATGGTCCGGAGGTGAAGAATTATATATAGGAAGTCAAGTTTCGGCCACCGGGAAAGTTTCGGGGGTTACCGGTATTGTACCGGGACCACCGGAAGGGTCCCGGGGGTCCACCGGGTGGGGCCACCTATCCCGGAGGGCCCCGTGGGCTGAAGTGGGAAGGGAACCAGCCCCTAGTGGGCTGGGCGCCCCCCCATGGGCCTCCCCCCATGCGCCTAGGGTTGCAAACCCTAGGGTGGGGGGGGGGGGCTTCCCACTTGCCTTGGGGGCAAGGCACCCCCTTCCCCCCTTTGGCCGCCGCCCCCCACCCTAGATGGGATCTGGCCGGCGCCCCCCCCTCCCAGGGGGCCTATATAAAGGGGGGGGGAGGGAGGGCAGCAACCTACATCCTTGGGCGCCTCCCTCCTCCCCTGCAACACCTCTCTCTCTCTCTCGCAGAAGCTCGGCGAAGCCCTGCCGGAGACCCGCTACATCCACCACCACGCCGTCGTGCTGTTGGATCTCCATCAACCTCCTTCCCCCTTGCTGGATCAAGAAGGAGGAGACGTCGCTGCACCGTACGTGTGTTGAACGCGGAGGTGCCGTCCGTTCGGCACTCGGTCATCGGTGATTTGGATCACGGCGAGTACGACTCCGTCATCCACGTTCATTGGAACGCTTCCGCTCGCGATCTACAAGGGTATGCAGATGCACTCCTTTCCCCTCGTTGCTAGTAGACTCCATAGATGCATCTTGGTGAGCGTAGGAAAATTTTAAAATTATGCTACGATTCCCAACAGTGGTATCAGAGCCAGGCCTATGCGTAGTTACTATGCACGAGTAGAACACAAAGAAGTTGTGGGCGTTGAGTTTGCCAATTCTTCTTGCCGCTACTAGTCTTTTCTTGTTTCGGCGGCATTGTAGGATGAAGCGGCCCGGACCGACCTTACACGTACGCTTACGTGAGACAGGTTCCACCGACTGACATGCACTAGTTGCATAAGGTGGCTAGCGGGTGTCTGTCTCTCCTACTTTAGTCGGAACGGATTCGATGAAAAGGGTCCTTATGAAGGGTAAATAGAAATTGGCAAATCACGTTGTGGTCATACGTAGGTAAGAAACGTTCTTGCTAGAAACCTACAAACCACGTAAAAACTTGCAACAACAATTAGAGGACGTCTAACTTGTTTTTGCAGCAAGTGCTATGTGATGTGATATGGCCAGAAGATGTGATGAATGATATATGTGATGTATGAGATTGATCATATTCTTGTAATAGGAATCACGACTTGCATGTCGATGAGTATGACAACCGGCAGGAGCCATAGGAGTTGTCTTTATTATTTTGTATGACCTGCTTGTCATTGAATAACGCCATGTAATTTACTTTACTTTGTTGCTAAACGCGTTAGCCATAGAAGTAGAAGTAATCGTTGGCGTGACGACTTCATGAAGACACAATGATGGAGATCATGATGATGGAGATCATGGTGTCATGCCGGTGACGAAGATGATCATGGTGCCCCGAAGATGGAGATCAAAGGAGCATGATGATATTGGCCATATCATGTCACTGTTTGATTGCATGTGATGTTTATCATGTTTTTGCATCTTATTTGCTTAGAGTGATGGTAGTAAGTAAGATGATCCCTTATAATAATTTCAAGAAAGTGTTCACCCTAACTGTGCACCGTTGCGAAGGTTCGTTGTTTCGAAGCACCACGTGATGATCGGGTGTGATAGATTCTAACGTTCGAATACAACGGGTGTTGACGAGCCTAGCATGTACAGACATGGCCTCGGAACACACGCAATACACTTAGGTTGACTTGACGAGCCTAGCATGTACAGACATGGCCTCGGAACACGGAGGACCGAAAGGTCGAGCATGAGTCGTATGGAAGATACGATCAACATGGAGATGTTCACCGATCTTGACTAGTCCATCTCACGTGATGATCGGACACGGCCTAGTTAAACTCGGATCATGTTTCACTTAGATGACTAGAGGGATGTCTATCTGAGTGGGAGTTCATTAAATAATTTGATTAGATGAACTTAATTATCATGAACTTAGTCTAAAATCTTTACACTATGTATTGTAGATCAAATGGCCAACGCTGTCCTCAATTTCAACGCGTTCCTAGAGAAAACCAAGCTGAAAGATGATGGCAGCAACTATACGGACTGGGTCCGGAACCTGAGGATCATCCTCATAGTAGCCAAGAAAGATTATGTCCTAGAAGCACCGCTAGGTGATGCACCAATCCCTGAGAACCAAGACGTTATGAACGCTTGGCAGCAGCGTGCTGATGACTACTCCCTCGTTCAGTGCGGCATGCTTTACAGCCTAGAACCGGGTCTCCAAAAGCGTTTTGAGAAACATGGAGCATATGAGATGTTCGAGGAGCTAAAATTGGTTTTCCAAGCTCATGCCCGGGTCGAGAGATATGATGTCTCCGACAAGTTCTTCAGCTGTAAAATGGAGGAGAACAGTTCTGTTAGTGAGCACATACTCAGAATGTCTGGGTTGCATAACCGCTTGTCTCAGCTGGGAGTTAATCTCCCGGATGACGTGGTCATTGGCAGAATCCTCCAATCGCTTCCACCAAGCTACAAGAGCTTTGTGATGAACTACAATATGCAGGGGATGGAAAAGACCATTCCGGAGGTATATTCAATGCTGAAATCAGCGGAAGGGGAGATCAGAAAAGAACATCAAGTGTTGATGGTGAATAAAACCACTAAGTTCAAGAAGGGCAAGGGTAAGAAGAACTTCAAGAAGGACGGCAAGGGAGTTGCCGCGCCCGGTAAACCAGTTACTGGGAAGAAGTCAAAGAATGGACCCAAGCCCGAGACTGAGTGCTTATATTGCAAGGGAAGTGGTCACTGGAAGCGGAACTGCCCCAAATACTTAGCGGACAAGAAGAAGGCCGGCAACACCAAAGGTATATGTGATATACATGTAATTGATGTGTACCTTACCAGTACTCGTTGTAGCTCCTGGGTATTTGATACCGGTGCGGTTGCTCATATTTGTAACTCAAAACAGGAACTACGGAATAAACGGAGACTGGCGAAGGATGAGGTGACGATGCGCGTCGGGAATGGTTCCAAGGTCGATGTGATCGCCGTCGGCACGCTACCTCTGCATCTACCCACGGGATTAGTTTTAAACCTCAATAATTGTTATTTAGTGCCAGCTTTGAGCATGAACATTGTATCTGGATCTCGTTTAATTCGAGATGGCTACTTATTTAAATCCGAGAATAATGGTTGTTCTATTTATTTGAGAGATATGTTTTATGGTCATGCCCCGCTGGTCAATGGTTTATTTTTGATGAATCTCGAACGTGATGTTACACATGTTCATAGTGTGAATACCAAAAGATGTAAAGTTGATAACGATAGTCCCACATACTTGTGGCACTGCCGCCTTGGTCACATTGGTGTTAAGAGCATGAAGAAGCTCCATGCAGATGGACTTTTGGAGTCTCTTGATTACGAATCATTTGACACGTGCGAACCATGCCTCATGGGTAAGATGACCAAGACCCCGTTCTCCGGAACAATGGAGCGAGCAACCAACTTATTGGAAATCATACATACCGATGTGTGTGGTCCAATGAGTGTTGAGGCTCGCGGAGGATATCGTTATGTTCTCACTCTCACTGATGATTTAAGTAGATATGGGTATGTCTACCTAATGAAACACAAGTCTGAAACCTTTGAAAGTTTCAAGGAATTTCAGAGTGAGGTTGAGAATCAACGTGACAGGAGAATAAAATTCTTACGATCAGATCGTGGTGGAGAATATTTAAGTCACGAATTTGGTACACACTTAAGGAAATGTGGAATAGTTTCACAACTCACGCCGCCTGGAACACCTCAGAGAAATGGTGTGTCCGAACGTCGTAATCACACTCTATTGGATATGGTGCGATCTATGATGTCTCTTACCGATTTACCGCTCTCATTTTGGGGCTATGCTTTAGAGACTGCCGCATTCACTTTAAATAGGGCTCCGTCGAAATCCGTTGAGACGACACCGTATGAATTATGGTTTGGGAAGAAACCTAAGCTGTCGTTTCTAAAAGTTTGGGGATGCGATGCTTATGTCAAGAAACTTCAACCTGAAAAGCTAGAACCCAAGTCGGAAAAATGCATCTTCATAGGATACCCTAAGGAAACTATTGGGTATACCTTCTACCTCAGATCCGAAGGCAAGATCTTCGTTGCCAAGAACGGGTCCTTTCTGGAGAAGGAGTTTCTCTCGAAAGAATTGAGTGGGAGGAAAGTGGAACTTGATGAGGTGATAGTCACCCCTTCCGAACCGGAAAGTAGCGCAGCGCGGGAAAATGTTCCTGTGGTGCCTACACCGACTGGGGAGGAAGTTAATGATGATGATCATGAAGCATCAGATCAAGTTACTGAACTTCGTAGGTCCACAAGGACACGTTCCGCACCAGAGTGGTACGGCAACCCTGTCCTGAAAATCATGTTGTTAGACAACGGTGAACCTTCGAACTATGAAGAAGCGATGGCGGGCCCGGATTCCGACAAATGGCTAGAAGCCATGAAATCCGAGATAGGATCCATGTATGAAAACGAAGTATGGACTTTGACTGACTTGCCCGATGATCGGCGAGCCATAGAAAACAAATGAATCTTTAAGAAGAAGACAGACGCGGATGGTAATGTGACCATCTATAAAGCTCGACTTGTCGCTAAGGGTTATCGACAAGTTCAAGGGGTTGACTACGATGAGACTTTCTCACCCGTAGCGAAGCTGAAGTCCGTCCGAATCATGTTAGCAATTGCCGCATACTACGATTATGAGATATGGCAGATGGACGTCAAAACAGCATTCCTTAACGGCTTCCTTAAGGAAGAGTTGTATATGATGCAGCCGGAAGGTTTTGTCGATCCTAAGAATGCTAACAAAGTATGCAAGCTCCAGCGCTCAATCTATGGGCTGGTGCAAGCATCTCGGAGTTGGAACATTCGCTTTGATGAGATGATCAAAGCGTTTGGGTTTACACAGACTTATGGAGAAGCATGTGTTTACAAGAAAGTGAGTGGGAGCTCTGTAGCATTTCTCTTATTATATGTGGATGACATATTATTGATGGGAAATGATATAGAATTCTTGGAAAGTATAAAGGCCTATTTGAATAAGTGTTTTTTAATGAAGGACCTTGGAGCAGCTGCTTATATATTAGGCATCAAGATCTATAGAGATAGATCGAGACGCCTCATTGGTCTTTCACAGAGTACATACCTTGACAAGATATTGAAGAAGTTCAATATGGATCAGTCCAAGAAGGGGTTCTTGCCTGTATTGCAAGGTGTGCAATTGAGCACGGCTCAATGCCCGACCACGGCAGAAGATATAGAAAAGATGAGTGTCATCCCCTATGCCTCGGCCATAGGGTCTATTATGTATGCCATGCTGTGTACCAGACCTGATGTAAACCTTGCCGTAAGTTTGGTAGGAAGGTACCAAAGTAATCCCGGGGAACACTGGACAGCGGTCAAGAATATCCTGAAGTACCTGAAGAGGACTAAGGATATGTTTCTCGTTTATGGAGGTGACGAAGAGCTCGTCGTAAAGGGTTACGTCGACGCTAGCTTCGACACAGATCTGGATGACTCGAAGTCACAAACCGGATACGTGTATATTTTGAATGGAGGAGCAGTAAGCTGGTGCAGTTGCAAGCAAAGCGTCGTGGCGGGATCTACATGTGAAGCGGAGTACATGGCAGCCTTGGAGGCAGCACAGGAAGCAATCTGGATGAAGGAGTTCATTACCGACCTAGGGGTGATTCCCAATGCGTCGGGCCCGATGACTCTCTTCTGTGACAACACTGGAGCTATTGCCCTTGCGAAGGAGCCCAGGTTTCACTGGAAGACCAGGCATATCAAGCGTCGCTTCAACTCCATTCGTGAAAGTGTTCAAAATGGAGACATAGATATTTGTAAAGTACATACGGACCTGAATGTAGCAGATCCGTTGACTAAACCTCTCCCTAGGGCAAAACATGATCAACACCAGGACGCAATGGGTGTTCGATTCATCACAATGTAACTAGATTATTGACTCTAGTGCAAGTGGGAGACTGTTGGAAATATGCCCTAGAGGCAATAATAAATGGTTATTATTATATTTCTTTGTTCATGATAATCGTCTATTGTTCATGCTATAATTTTATTGTCCGGAAATCGTAATACATGTGTGAATACATAGACCACAACGTGTCCCTAGTAAGCCTCTAGTTGACTAGCTCGTTGATCAACAGATAGTCATGGTTTCCTGACTATGGACATTGGATGTCATTGATAACGGGATCACATCATTAGGAGAATGATGTGATGGACAGGACCCAATCCTAAGCATAGCATAAAAGATCGTGTAGTTTCGTTTGCTAGAGCTTTTCCAATGTCAAGTATCTTTTCCTTAGACCATGAGATCGTGCAACTCCCGGATACCGTAGGAGTGCTTTGGGTGTGCCAAACGTCACAACGTAACTGGGTGACTATAAAGGTGCACTACGGGTATCTCCGAAAGTGTCTGTTGGGTTGGCACGGATCGAGACTGGGATTTGTCACTCCGTGTGACGGAGAGGTATCTCTGGGCCCACTCGGTAATGCATCATCATAATGAGCTCAATGTGACTAAGGCGTTAGTCACGGGATCATGCATTGCGGTACGAGTAAAGAGACTTGCCGGTAACGAGATTGAACAAGGTATTGGGATACCGACGATCGAATCTCGGGCAAGTAACATACCGATTGACAAAGGGAATTGCATACGGGATTGATTGAATCCTCGACACCGTGGTTCATCCGATGAGATCATCGTGGAACATGTGGGAGCCAACATGGGTATCCAGATCCCGCTGTTGGTTATTGACCGGAGAGGCGTCTCGGTCATGTCTGCATGTCTCCCGAACCCGTAGGGTCTACACACTTAAGGTTCGGTGACGCTAGGGTTGTAGAGATATGTGTATGCGGAAACCCGAAAGTTGTTCGGAGTCCCGGATGAGATCCCGGACGTCACGAGAGGTTCCGGAATGGTCCGGAGGTGAAGAATTATATATAGGAAGTCAAGTTTCGGCCACCGGGAAAGTTTTGGGGGTTACCGGTATTGTACCGGGACCACCGGAAGGGTCCCGGGGGTCCACCGGGTGGGGCCACCTATCCCGGAGGGCCCCGTGGGCTGAAGTGGGAAGGGAACCAGCCCCTAGTGGGCTGGGCGCCCCCCCATGGGCCTCCCCCCATGCGCCTAGGGTTGCAAACCCTAGGGTGGGGGGGGGGGCTTCCCACTTGCCTTGGGGGCAAGGCACCCCCTTCCCCCCTTTGGCCGCCGCCCCCCACCCTAGATGGGATCTGGCCGGCGCCCCCCCTCCCAGGGGGCCTATATAAAGGGGGGAGGGAGGGCAGCAACCTACAGCCTTGGGCGCCTCCCTCCTCCCCTGCAACACCTCTCTCTCTCTCGCAGAAGCTCGGCGAAGCCCTGCCGGAGACCCGCTACATCCACCACCACGCCGTCGTGCTGTTGGATCTCCATCAACCTCTCCTTCCCCCTTGCTGGATCAAGAAGGAGGAGACATCGCTGCACCGTACGTGTGTTGAGCGCGGAGGTGCCGTCCGTTCGGCACTCGGTCATCGGTGATTTGGATCACGGCGAGTACGACTCCGTCATCCACGTTCATTGGAACGCTTCCGCTCGCGATCTACAAGGGTATGTAGATGCACTCCTTTCCCCTCGTTGCTAGTAGACTCCATAGATGCATCTTGGTGAGCGTAGGAAAATTTTAAAATTATGCTACGATTCCCAACACGATGTAGGAGAGGAGACCATCAAAGTTGTCAAAGGGGCCGATGACATTGGGATTGGCATCACGTGTGCCATCAGCCCTAGGAGCAGAAGGACCTGGGTTGAAGTTGCATCCAAAATTCTTCTTGTTCTTCACAGCAGAATCTTTTGCAAACTTATAGTTACGCTTGAACAGATTGTCGTCGTGACACCATAACAGAGATGATGGGTCGGCATTCTCGGGCTGTGGTCCTCGGACCATGCATGGGTAGAAGCTTTGAGCAATGGCTTCTGACTTGGACTTGGGCTGCAGATTTCTGTATAGAATATCTCCCCATGGGTGCTTGATAGCGTTCTTTTCAGCATATTCAGCAGTCACAAATCGGTACTTGAACCATTGTTCCGCCCAATATCTTCGAAACCATTGGATTCGAGTCTTGCGCTGGCCATAGCTTTCCTCAGGATCAGTTTTGTACAGTTCATACAGATCAGAAGGTAAGTCCTTAGATGTATCTCCACGGCGCTGCCTGCCGCCCTTTCTAGTTGACTTCTCGTGGCCATTATATTCAGACTGAATGGCTTCAATACAGTGAAAGGCTTCCTCTTGCTAGACAGATAAGAACTGGCTTCAGGTGAGTGAATATGACGCTGTAAGAACTCTGCAAATGAATGCAGACTATGAGAACCAAGGGATTCTCCCACGGACATGTACCTGTGACAACATTAGAGGTGCGAGGGAAGGGTAAGAGGTCATATGCATTCTCAGAAGATTTTGAAGATAAATCAGTTTGAAGACATTGACCTCATAGTGCGAAGACATTCACTTATTTGATGAGAGTTGGTTCCAGATTTGTACGAATCCATGAATAAGTACAAGTGAGGAATTTAACTAGTTGTGATGCATAAGTGAATATACTTGGCATGATATGAGACACAGAACAAGATAGATCCAGATTTGGAAGATAAGAAACCACTTTTGGTTGAAGTGGATGGATCTGACGGATCAAAAAGGCAGTAAAAAGTAAGTTTTATTTACCCTTGATGAACTACTAGACGAGGTCGAGAGAGAGAGGCTGAGCAGTTCGATCTCCCGTGCCCTAACTCGGCGACGGAAGACACCTACGGCGGCGGTGGAGAGGACGAAGTCCGCGGCCCGTGTGAGGACGACGTCGAAGAAGTCGCGGCAGCTAAGCGCTTCATCTCCGGTGTCGACGCGAGCTAGCGGAGGTGCTAGGGTTTGTGCGAGGTGGCGAGGTGGGAGAAGAGATAATGACCGCGGTGAGTTGTGCATTTATAAGGAAAGGGACAGCACAGCGTAATTACGCAGGTGCCCCTGGCGGTTCACATCTGAAGGACACGTGGCATGCATGCAACACATTGAAAGATGTTCCATGTTCCCACGCACGGCTGGATTGTCGGGTGGTCGTTCCGGCTTCTCCGGTATTCAGGCAATCAGGATATAGCATTAAAAATAGATTCAACTTTTGTCTCTGTGTCTTCTGCTGACAAGGATTCAGAGAAGACAATTGACAGTTTCAATAGAATGCATATGATTTGGATAGATAGACTTGAGGTAGAAGCAAAGAAGGGGTTAGGGTCCGATCACATTCACTTAGATCAAGAAAGATGCAAACAAGAAGACATAGCTATAAGTGAATGCTGTAGAGGACAGGACCCGAATAAATGTAAACATCAGCATAAGTCCAAATCAACCTTGTGAAGATAAACACGAAGACAAATCAAATGCAAATGTAACGCCAATTGAAGCACATCAACAAGAATTTGGTGGTGGCGTTACCCACCGTATAGGAAGTATTAGACCCAGATACGGCGCACAATTATCGTGGCGCTCCGAAGTCAAATTCCGAGTTAATGTATTCACACTTAGAGTGTATGTCTTCATTGATTGAAGATATACGTTACTTTGTGTGTTGCACATATAAGTCATCAACATGCATAAGTGTTAGGATGTGTGTCCACTTACAGGACATTCGAGGGTTCTAAGAAATTTAGCTCACACCGCAACTTAAAAAACCTTTTCTCATCCAAGGGCTTTGTGAAGATATCTGCCAATTGCTCTTCAGTGTTAACGTGAATGATATCAATATCTTCCTTCATGACATGATCTCTGGGAAAGTGATGACGAATTTCAATGTGCTTTGTCTTCGAGTGCTGAACTGGGTTGTTGGCAATCTTGATGGCGCTTTCATTGTTGCAGTAGAGTGGCACATGCTTCAGGTGAATACCATAGTCCTTGAGAGTTTGCTTCATCCACAGAAGCTGAGCATAGCAAGATCCAGCGGCAATGTATTCAGATTCAGCAGTGGAGAGAGATACACAGTGCTGCTTCTTTGAAGACCAACAGACAAGTGATCGTCCAAGAAAGTGACATGTGCCTGATGTGGACTTGCGATCAACCTTGTCACCAGCATAATCAGCATCTGAGAATCCAACTAGATCAAACTCTGAGCCCTTTAGATACCATAATCCTAGTGTTGGGGTGTAAGCCAAATATCGAAGAATTCTCTTCACAGCTAAGTGATGCGATTCCTTTGGTGCCGCTTGGAATCGGGCACACATGCAAAAACTAAGCATTATATCTGGCCTAGATGCACATAAATAGAGTAAAGAACTAATCATGGAGTGGTATACCTTTTGATCGAACTCTTTACCATTGACGTCAGGACTCAGATGACTTTTGGTTGGCATTGGCGTCGTGTATCCCTTGCAATCTTGCATTCCAAACTTCTTCAGGCAATCCTTGAGATACTTTTCTGTGATATGAAGATGTCGTTGCTCTGCTGACGAATTTGAAGACCGAGGAAGAATTTCAGTTCACCCATCATGGACATCTGATATTGCTCATGCATCATGTGTCCAAACTCATCACCGTATCTCTTGTCAGTGCAACCGAAGATAATGTCATCCACATAGATTTGGCACACAAATAGTTCTCCGTCATATGTCTTCGTGAAGAGTGTAGGATCTAGAGAACCAGGTTTGAAGCCTTTGATCTTCAGGAAGTCTTTGAGAGTGTCATACCAAGCGCGAGGAGCTTGTTTGAGGCCATACAGTGCCTTGTTGAGCTTGTATACCATATCAGGATGTTTTGGATCTTCAAAGCCAGGTGGTTGTGCAACATACACTTCTTCTTCAATCTTCCCATTGAGAAATGCACTTTTCACATCCATTTGGTACACGAGGATGTTGTGATGGTTGGCATAGGCTAGTAGTATGTGAATGGCTTCAAGCCTAGCCACGGGAGCAAATGTTTCATCGAAGTCAATCCCTTCAACTTGGGTGTAACCTTGAGCAACGAGACGAGCCTTGTTTCTAACAACCTGACCATGCTCATCTTGTTTGTTGTGATAGATCCACTTGGTGCCTATGATGTCGTGCTTGCGAGGATCAGGACGCTTGACCAATTCCCACACATTGTTCAACTCGAACTGTTGAAGCTCTTCTTGCATAGCTTGAATCCATTCAGGTTCCATGAAGGCTTCAGCAACTTTCTTGGGTTCAGATATTGAGACAAATGCAAAGTGCCCACAGAAATTTGCTAGCTGTGTTGCTCTTGAACGGGTGAGTGGACCAGGTGCATTGATGCTATCAATTATCTTCTCAATCTGTACTTCATTTGCAACATGAGGATGAACTGGACGAAGATTTTGCCCTTGCTGATCATTGTCTTCATCTGCAGTATTGGCTTCAGGCTAAGCATTGTCTTCAGGTTGACTTGGTGCAATGATGATTTCTTCTTCAGCCTGTGCCTCTGAAGGTATGATTTCTCTAGTACCCATAAGCTTGATCGATTCACATGGTGGGACTTCATCTAGCACATTTGGCAGGTGCTCTCTTTGCAAGCCGTTAGTCTCATCGAACCGCACATCCATAGTTTCAACCACTTTATAGTGAAAGAGGTTGAAGACTCTGTAGGAGTGCGAATCCTTTCCGTAGCCAAGCATAAAACCTTCATGTGCTTTTGGTGCAAATTTTGAAGTGTGATGTGGATCCTTGATCCAGCACCAAGCACCAAATACTCTAAAGTAACTGACATTTGGCTTCTTACCAGTTAGGAGCTCATAGGATGTCTTCTTTAGAAGCTTGTGAAGATAAACACGGTTGATGACGTGGCATGCAGTATCAATAGCTTCATGCCAGAACTTCCTTGTAGTCTTATACTCATCAAGCATCGTCCGAGCCATCTCAATGAGTGTTCTGTTCTTGCGCTCCACGATGCCATTCTGCTGAGGTGTGTATGGAGCAGAAAACTCATGAGTGATGCCCAATGTATCAAGATAAGTGTCGAGGCTGGTGTTCTTGAATTCTGTGCTATTGTCACTTCTGATGTGCTTGATCTTGATGCCATAGTTTGTCATGGTACGATCGGCGAATCGTCTCAAGACATCCTGCACTTCATTCTTGTAGAGGATTATATGCACCCATGTATATCTTGAATAATCATCAACAATGACGAAGGCATAGAGGCATGCAGTGGTAGTGAGAGTAGAGTAGTGAGTAGGGCCAAATAGGTCCATGTGAAGCAGCTCGAAGGGTTGAGATGTCGTCATGATTTTCTTCGAGGGACGCTTGGCCCTAGTCATCTTTCCAGCTTCGCAGGCACCACATAGATGATTCTTCTTGAACTTGAAGCCCTCGATGCCACGTGTTTCTTCTTCACGAGAGTGTACAAGTTCCTCGTGCCAGCATGCCATAGCCTCCGATGCCAGAGCCAGCATTCTGAAGCTTTTGCTAGAAGACATACGGCCAACTGTGGTCCTGCTGAGAAATCTACCATGTACAGATCATCTTTCCGATACCCTTCAAAGACTAGAGATTTGCCAGATTCCATTAGCACAAGGCAACGATATTTTCCAAATATCACAATCATGTTTAGAGACATTGAGACAGACTTTAAGTTGAAACCAAGGGATTCAATTGTGAAGCATAAACATTTGACGAACGAGTGGATTATGAAAGTTCAGATCTTGGTTAGGATAAACAGGGTGATCATCAAGGAACTCAGGAACAAAATACATAGTAAGACCATTTGGACATTTGATCTTGAGTCCCACAAGATGTTTTAGGTCCCCAGCATTAGCATCGGACGCCTTTGATTTCTGGCTGGAGAC
Organism: Triticum aestivum; assembly: GCF_018294505.1. Taxonomy (NCBI): domain Eukaryota; kingdom Viridiplantae; phylum Streptophyta; class Magnoliopsida; order Poales; family Poaceae; genus Triticum; species Triticum aestivum. The sequence goes on from NC_057796.1 coordinate 448,981,273, forward strand.
CTTTCCCTGCAAAAGAGAGTTAATTTTTCTTAGCCACCCACATCTTCAGGGGTGGCTTAGAAGCAATGAGTCTAAGTGCAGCATCTGAGAACTTCGGCTTTGGAGACCTAGAAAATAGCCTTGCAGGAGGTGAATAATACTCATATGAATAAGCAGAAAAGTTCTTACTTTTATGAACATAGCAGTTTGAGGAAACACGGTCATATTCATAGGTCTGAGTATGATTTCCCTACAAAACATTGGCGTTAGGGTGACTCTGTTGAGTCCTCTGTTTGTATGAAGCCTTTGGACCATATGAAGCCTTTGGTCAGGGGTTTGTCTTTTTCCCAGGTGGTGTCATGATGACATTCACGGGAAGATTCTCAAGACAACTTTTAGGCACCCAGATCTTCTTCATAGGTGGCCCATTCCTGCATTTAGTACCAATATACCTGGCAAACACTTCACCATTCTGATTCTTAAACAGTTTATAGTTTGCATCAAAGGATTCATCAATGATAATCGGGTTAGCACAGGTGAAGCCAGATAGAGTAGACGGATCCATTGAAGGTCCCTTTGCAGCAACCCATGTGGTTTTGGGGTACTGCTCAGGCTTCCAGTAAGAACCATAAACATTCATTTTCCTCTCGAACCCAACACCCTCTTTCCTAGGGTTTCGGTTCAGTATCTGTTTCTTGAGGACATCACATAGTGTCTGATGCCCTTTGAGACTTTTGTACATTCCTGTCTCAAGCAATGTCTTCAACCTGGCATTCTCATCAGCAATAGTAGTGGTATCCTCAGCAGAGGGGTTAGTTACCACATCAGCAGTTGAAGATATTGCAACAGTAGCAGCAGTAGAACATTCAGCAACAGAGGTAGCGTTATCATGCTCAAGGCATTTTAGACATGGTGGTTCAAATCCTTCCTGAGCGGGACTGATCTGTTGAGCGCGAAGTGACTCGTTCTCCTTTTGAAGATCTTCATGAGCCGCTCTCAATTTCTCAAGTTCTTGCTTCCTTTGAAGATAATCGTAGGAAAGCTTTTCATGAGTTGTTGAGAGCGTTTCATGATGACTTTCAAGTTCCTCGTACTTAACATGAAGATTTTTTATGTCTTCAATTAAGGACTGAGATCGGGTCATTTTCGCGTCCAACAGATCATCGCTTTTGTCTAGCAATTTTTGAATATGTTCCATAGCTTTCTGTTGTTCAGTTGCAATTTTAGCAAGTGTTTTGTAGCTTGGTTTGGATTCACAATCAGAGTCATCTTCACTTGATGTTTGAAAGTAAGCATCGCGTGAGTTTACCTTGGCACCGCGTGCCATGAAGAAGTAGGTGGGAGCAGAGTCATCCTCATCCTTAGCATCAGTGTTGGTGACGAGGCCATTATCTTCGGTGTTGAAGATGGACTTGGCGACATATGCTGAAGCTAGAGCCAGGCTTGCCACACCTGAATCGGACTCCTCCTCAGACTCCACCTCCGCCTCCTCAGAAGCAGACTCCTCCTCTGAATCCATCTCCTTGCCAACAAATGCATGAGCCTTGCTTGATGAGCTCTTCTTGTGTGATGAAGACTTCGACGAAGACTTGGAAGAAGACTTTGAGGATTTCTTCTTCTTGTCATCAGAATCATATTCCTTGCTCTTTTTCTTCTTCTTGTTCGCGTTGTCCCACTGCGTTTTCTTCTTCTTGTTCGCGTTGTCCCACTGCGGACACTCAGAGATGTAGTGACCAGGTTTCTTCCACTTGTGGCATGTTCTCTTCTTGTGGTCATTGATGTCTACTACACAACCTTCATCTTGTAGATGTTGTTGGGCCTCCAAGTGCAGAGGTTTGTAGGACAGTAGCAAATTTCCCTCAAGTGGATGACCTAAGGTTTATCAATCCGTGGGAGGCGTAGGATGAAGATGGTCTCTCTCAAACAACCCTGCAACCAAATAACGAAGAGTCTCTTGTGTCCCCAACACACCCAATACAATGGTAAATTGTATAGGTGCACTAGTTCAGCGAAGAGATGGTGATACAAGTGCAATATGGATGGTATATATAGGATTTTGTAATCTGAAAATATAAAAACAGCAAGGTAACTAATGATAAAAGTGAGCACAAACGGTATTGCAATGCTAGGAAACAAGGCCTAGGGTTCATACTTTCACTACTGCAAGTTCTCTCAACAATAATAACATAATTGGATCATATAACTATCCCTCAACATGCAACAAAGAGTCACTCCAAAGTCACTAATAGCGGAGAACAAACGAAGAGATTATTGTAGGGTACGAAACCACCTCAAAGTTATCCTTTCTGATCAATCTATTCAAGAGTCCGTAGTAAAATAACACGAAGCTATTCTTTCCGTTCGATCTATCCTAGAGTTCGTACTAGAATAAGACCTTAAGACACAAATCAACCAAAACCCTAATGTCACCTAGATACTCCAATGTCACGTCAAGTATCCGTGAGTATGATTATATGATATGCATCACACAATCTCAGATTCATCTATTCAAACCAACACAAAGTACTTCAAAGAGTGCCCCAAAGTTTCTACCGGAGAGTCAAGACGAAAACGTGTGCCAACCCCTATGCATAAGTTCACAAGGTCACTGAACCCGCAAGTTGATCACCGAAACATACATCAAGTAGATCACGTGAATATCCCATTGTCACCACAGATAAGCACATGCAAGACATACATCAAGTGTTCTCAAATCCTTAAAGACTCAATCCGATAAGGCAACTTCAAAGGGAAAATTCAATCCATTACAAGAGAGTAGAGGGGGAGAAACATCATAAGATCCAACTATAATAGCAAAGCTCGCGATACATCAAGATCGTGCCAAATCAAGAACACGAGAGAGAGAGAGAGAGATCAAACACATAGCTACTGGTACATACCCTCAGCCCTGAGGGTGAACTACTCCCTCCCCGTCATGGAGAGCACCGGGATGATGAAGATGGCCACTGGAGAGGGATTCCCCCCTCCGACAGGGTGCCGGAACGGATCTAGATTGGTTTGCGGTGGCTACAGAGGCTTGTGGCGGCGGAACTCCCGATCTATTGTGTTCCCCGATGTTTTTAGGGTATATGGCTGTATATAGGCGAAAGAAGTCGTACAGGGGGCCCACGAGGGTGGGGGCGTGCCCAGGGGGTAGGGCGCGCCTCCCTGCCTCGTGGCTTCCTCGAAGCTTCCCTGACGTCTACTCCAAGTCTCCTGGATTGCTTCCGTTCCAAAAATAACTCTCCCGAAGGTTTCATTCCGTTTGGACTCCGTTTGATATTCCTTTTCTTCAAAACACCGAAATAGGCAAGAAAACAACAATTTGGGTTGGGCCTCCGGTTAATAGGTTAGTCCCAAAAATAATATAAAAGTGTTTAGTAAAGCCCATAAACATCCAAAACAGATAATATAATAGCATGAATACTTCATAAATTATAGATACGTTGGAGACGTATCAGCATCCCCAACCTTAATTCCTGCTCGTCCTCGAGTAGGTAAATGATAAAAGAAATAATTTATGAAGTGTGAATGCTAGCAGGTGCACAAGTTTGATCAATGATAATTTCAATCACCTTTTCTAGCATCATTATATGTCATAACAGTAGCTCATATCATAAAGCTTCTCATGATCAAGCAACAAGCTATTCACATGTTAAAGTATAGATCATAAACTTTCTTGAAAACTAACAAACAGTTCTCAGTCATCAAACAATTGCAATTCATCTTATTTTCAGGAAGGGTCTATGTAAGAGCTTTGATTTAGCAAATCCCACATACTCAACTATCATATAGTCTTCCATGATTGCTACCACTCAAAGCATATTTTTAGAACAAATAGCATCCATCGAACACAGAGAAAGATAGGGGCTTAATGTTTCGCCTCCCAACTTATTTATCATATAGATAATTGTCAACAATAATAATTCATGATCAAATATATCTGAATGGCCATATATGCTTAGATCTTTCCATCACATGATGCTTGCCAACTAAATAGTAGGTTGGAATGAGAAGGAATACTACTGACTCTTGCATAAAAGTAAAAGATAGGCCCTTCACAGAGGGAAGCAGGGATTTGCAGAGGTGCCAGAGCTCGAAGCAAAAACAGAGATGAAAATAATTTTGAGAGGTATGCTTTCATTGTCAACATAACGACCAAGAGTTCCCAATATCTTCCATCCTAGATACATTATAGGCGGTTCCCACGTAGAAAGGTAAAATTTTTACTCCCCCTCCACCAACATTCACACTCCACGGCTTGTCCGAAACAACGGGTGCCGTCCAACTATCAACATTCCTGGGGGAGTTTTGTTTAAATTATTTGCGAATTTGTTTTTGATCTTTTGATCATAGGACTGGGCATCCCAGTTACCAGCCATTTTCTCGTGAATGATGAGCGGAGTCCACTCATCGTGAGAATAACCCACCTAGCATGGAAGATACTGACAACCCCTAATCGCTACATGAGCGATTCAGGCATACAAAACAGATTTTGAAGGTTTAGAGTTTGGCACATGCAAATTTACTTGGAACGGCAGGTAAATACCGCATATAGGTAGATATGGTGGACACTCATGGAATAAACTTGGTTCAAGGAATTTGTATGCACAAGCAGTATTCCCGCTTAGTACAGATATTTTGGCTAGCAAAGGATTCTAAATAGCAAGCACCACATGTTAGAGGATCCACAACAATATAACTTCTATACAAGTATACCCAAGCATAACTCATTATGTTGTCTTCCTTGTCCAACTTCAACTAATTTGCTCAGGTTTGAAAATAATTAATGGGGCTCACAATCATAGAAGATGTCCAAGATAGTATATTTATATGTGAAATCTCTCTTCCTTCAATATTCTTTCATGAATTGTTTAAGTGACCAATACAATGTTTGCTACCCTTCAATAAATTTACCACCTCTACTTCTTATATGTGAAAGCATTACTCCCCATGGGAAAGGCATATGAAACATATATAATTTCAGATTTATGATATTCAAATCATTCAACCATTTACTCATAGAATATAAGTGAAGCACACGAGTAAATGACAAACTACTCCAAAAAGATATAAGTGAAGATCAGTGAGTAGTTAAATAATTATGTAGCTATGTGAAGACTCTCTCTCTCATTTAAGAATTTCAGATCTTAGGATATTATTCAAACATCAAGCAAAACAAAATAAAATGACATTTCAAGGATAGCACTCATCATGTGAAGAAGCAAAAACTTAGGCTCAACCGATACTAGCCGATAATTGTTGAAGAAGAAAGGTGGGATGCCTACCGGGGCATCCCCAAGCTTAGATGCTTGAGACTTCTTGAAATATTATCTTGGGGTGCCTTGGGAATCCCCAAGCTTGAGCTTTTGTGTCTCCTTAATTCCTCTCATATCACGGTTTCCTAAATCTCGAAAGCTTCATCCACACCAAACTCAACAAGAACTCGTGAGATAAGTTAGTATAAACCAATGCAAAAACCTTATCATTTTCTACTGTAACAAATCACTAAAATTATTATTCAACATTGCATACTAAATGCCTCTGCATATTTAATACTCCTATCCTCAAATAGAATCATTAAACAAGCAAACATATGCAAACAATGCAAACATAACAGCAATCTGCCAAAACAGTACAGTCTGTAAAGAATGCAAGATTCATCATACTTCCCTAACTCCAAACATTATCAAAATCTAACATACTGTAGAAAATTTATCAGAGCTCATGATGCAAAAAGTTTCAACATTTTATCATATTCTGACTTTTCTAGGGAATTTTTGCAATAGCGGTAAACTTTCTGTTTTGAAACAGCAACATGCATACTTGCAAAATAAGCATGGTAAAAGCTATCTTTGACATTTTTATTGAAAATAGAGATGCAAAAAATTATTATAAATAACATAAAGCAAATACTAACAAAATAAAATGACGCTCCAAGCAAAACACATATCATGTGGTGAATAAAAATATAGCTCCAAGTAAAGTTACCGATGAACGAAGACAAAAGAGGGGATGCCATCCGGGGCATCCCCAAGCTTAGGCTCTTGGTTGTCCTTGAATATTACCTTGGGGTGCCTTGGGAATCCCCAATCTTAGGCTCTTGCCACTCCTTATTCCATAGTCCATCGAATCTTTACCCAAAACTTGAAAACTTCACAACACAAAACTCAACAGAAAACTCGTAAGCTCCGTTAGTATAAGAAAATAAATCACCACTTTTGGTACTGTTGTGAACTCATTCTAAATTAATATTGGTGTAATATCTACTTTATTCCAACTTATCTATGGTTCATACCCTCCGATACTACTCACAGATTCATCAAAATAAGCAAACAACACATAGAAAACAGAATCTGTCAAAAACAGAACAGTCTGTAGTAATCTGTATCAAACGTATACTTATGAAACTCCAAAAATTCTGAAATAATTTTTTAGACCTGAGTAATTTTTCTATTAATCTTCTGCAAAAAGAATCAACTTAAAATCACCCTTCTGTAAAAAATGACAGCTAAACTCGTGAGCGCAAAGTTTCTGTTTTTTACAGCAAGATCACCTTAACTTACACCCAAGTCTTCCCAAAGGTTCTACTTGGCACTTTATTGAAACAAAAGCTATAAAACATGATTACTACAGTATCTTAATCATGTGAACACACAAAAACAGTAGGGGTAAATATTGGGTTGTCTCCCAACAAGCGCTTTTCTTTAATGCCTTTTAGCTAGGCATGATGATTTCAATGATGCTCACATAAAAGATAAGAGTTCAAACATAAAGAGAGCATCATGAAGAATATGACTAGCACATTTAAGTCTAACCCACTTCCTATGCATAGGGATTTTGTGAGCAAACAACTTATGGGAACAATAATCAACTAGCATAGGAAGGCAAAACAAGCATAACTTTAAAACTTTGAGCACATAGAGAGGAAACTTGATATTATTGCAATTCCTAAAAGCATATGTTCCTCCCTCATAATAATTTTCAGTAGTATCATGGATGAATTCAACAATATAACCAACACATAAATCATTCTTTTCATGAGCCACAAGCATAGAATTTTTATTACTCTCCACATAAACAAATTTATTCTCATCAATAGTAGTGGGAGCAAACTCAACAAAATAACTATCATGTGAAGCATAATCCAATTGAAAATTAAAATCATGATGACAAGTTTCATGGTTATCTTTATTCTTTATAGAATACGTGTCATCACAATAATCATCATAAATAGGAGGCATGCTTTCATCATAATAAATTTGCTCATCGAAACTTGGGGGACTAAACATATCATCTTCATCAAACATAGCATCCCCAAGCTTGTGGCTTTGCATATCATTAGCATCATGGGTATTCAAAGAATTCATACTAACAACATTGCAATCATGCTCATCATTCGAAGATTTAGTGCGAAACATTCTAATGCATTCTTCTTCTAGCAATTGAGCACAATTATCGGAATCCTTATTTTCACGGAAGACATTAAAAATATGAAGCATATGAGGCAACCTTAATTCCATTTTTTTGTAGTTTTCTTTTATAAACTATAATAGTGATAAAACAAGAAACTAAAAGATTCGATTGCAAGATCTAAAGATATAACTTCAAGCACTAACGTCCCCGGCAACGGCGCCAGAAAAGAGCTTGATGTCTACTACATAACCTTCTTCTTGTAGACGTTGTTGGGCCTCCAAGTGCAGAGGTTTGTAGGACAGTAGCAAATTTCCCTCAAGTGGATGACCTAAGGTTTATCAATCCGTGGGAGGCGTAGGATGAAGATGGTCTCTCTCAAACAACCCTGCAACCAAATAACAAAGAGTCTCTTGTGTCCCCAACACACCCAATACAATGGTAAATTGTATAGGTGCACTAGTTCGGCGGAGAGATGGTGATACAAGTGCAATATGGATGGTAGATATAGGTTTTGTAATCTGAAAATATAAAAACAGCAAGGTAACTAATGATAAAAGTGAGCACAAACGGTATTGCAATGCTAGGAAACAAGGCCTAGGGTTCATACTTTCACTACTGCAAGTTCTCTCAACAATAATAACATAATTGGATCATATAACTATCCCTCAACATGCAACAAAGAGTCACTCCAAAGTCACTAATAGCGGAGAACAAACGAAGAGATTATTGTAGGGTACGAAACCACCTCAAAGTTATCCTTTTTGATCAATCTATTCAAGAGTCCGTAGTAAAATAACACGAAGCTATTCTTTCCGTTCGATTTATCCTAGAGTTCGTACTAGAATAACACCTTAAGACACAAATCAACCAAAACCCTAATGTCACCTAGATACTCCAATGTCACCTCAAGTATCCGTGGGTATGATTATACGATATGCATCACATAATCTCAGATTCATCTATTCAAACCAACACAAAGTACTTCAAAGAGTGCCCCAAAGTTTCTACCGGAGAGTCAAGACGAAAACATGTGCCAACCCCTATGCATAAGTTCACAAGGTCACTGAACCCACAAGTTGATCACCGAAACATACATCAAGTAGATCACGTGAATATCCCATTGTCACCACAGATAAGCACATGCAAGACATACATCAAGTGTTCTCAAATCCTTAAAGACTCAATTCGATAAGACAACTTCAAAGGGAAAACTCAATCCATTACAAGAGAGTAGAGGGGGAGAAACATCATAAGATCCAACTATAATAGCAAAGCTCGCGATACATCAAGATCGTGCCAAATCAAGAACACGAGAGAGAGAGAGAGAGGGAGAGATCAAACACATAGCTACTGGTACATACCCTCAGCCCCGAGGGTGAACTCCCTCCCATCATGGAGAGCGCCGGGATGATGAAGATGGCCACCGGAGAGGGATTCCCCCCTCCGGCAGGGTGCCGGAACGGGTCTATATTGGTTTGCGGTGGCTACAGAGGCTTGCAGCGGCGGAACTCCCGATCTATTGTGTTCCCCGATGTTTTTAGGGTATATGGATATATATAGGTGAAAGAAGTCGGTCAGGGGAGCCACGAGGGGCCCACGAGGGTGGGGGGCGCGCCAGGGGGGTAGGGCGCGCCTCCCTGCCTCGTGGCTTACTCGAAGCTTCCCCGACGTCTACTCCAAGTCTCCTGGATTGCTTCCGTTCCAAAAATAACTCTCCCGAAGGTTTCATTCCGTTTGGATTCCGTTTGATACTCCTTTTCTTCGAAACACCGAAATAGGCAAGAAAACAACAATTTGGGCTGGGCCTCCGGTTAATAGATTAGTCCCAAAATAATATAAAAGTATTTAGTAAAGCCCATAAACATCCAAAACAGATAATATAATAGCATGAATACTTCATAAATTATATATACGTTGGAGACGTATCAGTCATGAGCAGAAGCTTCATCATTTCTTGAGCTGGATCTTGAAGACTTTCTGAAGCCTTTCTTCTTGGAGAACTTCTGGAACTTCTTCACAAGCATATCAAGCTCCTTTCCAATGTCTTCAGGATCCCCAGAACTGCAGTCAGATTCTTCTTCAGATGAGGAAACAACCTTTGCCTTCAAAGCGCGAGTTCGGCCGTAGTGGGACCATAGATGTCTCTTTTCTCAGATAGCTGGAACTCATGTGTGTTGAGCCTCTCAAGTATGTCAGACAGATCGAGAGTCTTGAAGTCAGGGCGTTCTTGAATCATCAGGGCCAGGGTGTCGAATGAACTGTCAAGTGATGTCAAGAGTGTCTTGACGATTTCATGCTTGGTGATCTCAGTGGCGCCGAGTGCATGAAGCTCATTTGTGATATCAGTGAGGCAATCAAATATGAGCTAGACATTCTCATTGTCATTTCTCTTGAAGCGGTTGAAGAGGTTGCAAAGAACACTGATCCTTGAGGCTCTCTGGGTTGAGACGCCTTCGTTGACCTTGGAGAGCCAGTCCCAGACTAGCTTCATAGTTTCCAGAGCACTCACATGACCATACTATCCTTTGGTCAGATGACCACACATGATGTTCTTGGCAGTCGAGTTCAGTTGAATGAATCTCTTGACATCAGCAACAGTGACACCTTCACCGACCTTGGGTACGCCGTTCTCGACGACATACCAGAGGTCGACATCAATGGCTTCAAGAAGCATGCACATCTTATTCTTCTAGTAGGGGTAATCAGTGCCATCGAAGACAGGGCACGCAGCGAAGACTTTGATTATCCCGGCAGTCGACATAGCTAAAACTCCAGGTGGTTAAACCGAATCACACAGAACAGGGGAGCACCTTGCTCTGATACCAATTGAAAGTGCTAGTTATCGACTAGAGGGGGGTGAATAGGTGATTTTTATGAAAATCTTCAAAACATGGGGGCTTTGAAGACAAACAATAGAAATGAACCTATTGATATGCAGCGGAAGGTAGACTACACTAGACAAGCCATAGTCAAGCAAGCAATGAAGCGAAAGCACGAAGACTATTATCAGCTAGGTAGTATGGATCAGGATGGAAGATAGTATGAAGCCAAACAATAACAGTCTTCACACAGTGAAGTCAATCAGATAAAGCGAGTAGGCAATGACTTCACGAAGACAAACTGTAAGTAAAGAGAGATAGGAGATAGAACCAGTTACTTGGGGAGGACACAGATTTGTTGGACCAGTTCCAATTGCTGTGACAACTGTACGTCTGGTTAGGGAGGCTGAGATTTAACTCAGAAGACCGCGTCTTCAGCTTATTCCCCTTGATCTAAGGACACTTAGTCCTCGCCCAATCACTCTGGTAAGTCTTCAAGGCAGACTTCCAAACCTTCACAGACTTCGTTCACCGGCAATCCATAATGACTCTTGGATGCTCAGAACGCGACGCCTAACCGGCTGGAGGATTCACAGTCCTCAAATGTAACAAGTCTTCAGATCACGTGGAGAGAAAGACTTCAGTGATGCCTAACACTCTTTGGCTCTGGGTGTTTTGGGCTTTGTCCTTGCAAGGATCTCTCTCTCAAATGCTTCGGAGGTGGGTTGCTCTTAAACGACAAAAGTTGTGCACTAACTCTGAGCAGCCACCAATTTATGGTGTAGGGGTGGGCTATTTATAGCCAGGAGGCAACCCGACCTGATTTGTCCGAAATGACCCTGGGTCACTAAGGAACTTACACGTGTCCAACGGTCAGATTTCAAACACACGCGACAGCTTGACTTGGGCTACAAGTAAAGCTGACTCATCCAACTCTGGATAAGATTTGCTCTCATTGTCTTCGCTCGAAGACATAGGATTTGGTTGAGCATCACTTCAGTCACTCTGACTTTGTTCACTTGGACCCCACTTAACAGTGTGGTGGTTCCTATGACTCAACAAAGAAGAGGAAACTACGAAACAACTATGTCTTCGCACTCCATAGTCTTCACGTGAACGTCTTCTCGAGTCATAATCTTCGTTGTGAATATCTTCACAACCACCATTGGCTTCAATGTCTTCACACATTTTTAGTGGTCATCTCTGGTAGGTAAACTGAATCAATATGGGACTACTACCTGTGTTATCCTGCAATTCTCACAAACACATTAGTCCCTCAACCAAGTTTGTCGTCAATACTCCAAAACCAACTAGGGGTGGCACTAGATGCACTTACAAGGATCAATCAATGCACTGATATTGCTAGGCCCTTCTGCTGTCGACGCCACCACGATGCCAAACAACGCCTGCCTCCTGCGCATGCCCATCGAACGGTATCCAGCGCCGAGACCCCGCTGCACCTTGCCGCCAAGACTCGCCGTCATCAATATTGTAGATGTCACGCCACTCCATCTTGGTCACCACATAAGAAGCACACGGAGACCTGCACCCAACACCAAGCCAAACACTTGTCCCTCCAGCCGATGTACAACCCAAAAGGTGATGCCCCCATGGGGTGACAACGCAGGAACATTGCCATCATACGATCCGAAAAGCCCGAATCTGGGGTTTCCCCCAGGGCACACAGGGATCGCGAATTGCCCCACAACGCCTCCAGCGAGGTAAGGACGCCCGCGGGTGCCGTCGTTGACGGTTCCGTCCAAGGCCGAACCAAGCTTACTTGCAAATTCGTGCCCATCCCGGTTGGACCACCAGATCGACCTCCTCCGTCATCTAACACGCCCATGGGTAACGTCTGCCGCCGGGAAACCGCCCGACCGGAGCTGCACCACTGTCCAAAACCACCACCACGCCTGGGTGAGCCATCGACGACCGAGGGGCCCTCACCGCTGCACCACCGACGCCTGGGGACGCACATGTCCAAGACACCCGTGTGGATCTCCACCGCAACCACATCCTGGAGCCGCAGCGGAGGAAGGCCCCGCCACCACCATCATCCTCCACCTGGGCTTTGCCCCCTTGGAGCTCCGGCGACGGTGAGGAGAAGGGCAACGACGACTCAAATCCCTAGATCAGATCAAGAGGGAGGGGATTAGGAGGGAGGAGATCGGGAGTCCCCTATACTAGCGGGTCCTTGGAGTCAATGGTTGTGCTCCTTCTTCCTTGGCATACCAGCTCTAACTTGAATTTGGTTGGCACTCTCCATTTTTGTATTTTTACATTTACAATTTGTATTGATAGTAACACTTCTGAACTAAATCATATTACTATCTCTTTTTTGTTAACCTGTCATCGGTTGACTTGAGGTTTTAAACAAGAATGTCCTCGGTTGATGTTTAAAATGTCATACAAATTCACTCTTGTAATATATTTGAACATTTAAGTGCCTGAATAGAGAATTGCTCTGCATTTTTTTGCACACAAAATTACTCTGCATTTTAATTAGATGAAAATGGGGCATGTTTATGGAAATGGCCAAAAATTTGGAGCTGCCGCCACAGCTCTGACCCAGCCCGCCAATCCACCGGTCCAAGCTTCCGGCCACATCACGGATCCGCGGCATCCCTCCCCCGGATTGCCGTCTCGACCGTCCACTCCATCCGCATCCAACGGCAGGCACGCCTCCTCCAGCTTCTCGTCCCCGTTAAAACGCCCCTCGCCCCTCCTTCGCAAATGACAGCACCAGTAGCCACCGCCGTCCCTCAGATTCCACTACATCCGCTCGCAGCTTGAGATCGTCAGCCATGTCCGGGCGCGGCAAGGGCGGGAAGGGACTCGGCAAGGGGGGCGCCAAGCGCCACCGGAAGGTGCTGCGGGACAACATCCAGGGCATCACCAAGCCGGCGATCCGGCGGCTGGCGCGGAGGGGTGGCGTGAAGCGCATCTCGGGGCTCATCTACGAGGAGACCCGCGGCGTGCTCAAGATCTTCCTCGAGAACGTCATCCGCGACGCCGTCACCTACACCGAGCACGCCCGCCGCAAGACCGTCACCGCCATGGACGTCGTCTACGCGCTCAAGCGCCAGGGCCGCACCCTCTACGGCTTCGGCGGCTAGGTCCGGCCGACTGTCGCCTGTCTTCGTCGCAGCCTGCAGATTCCAAAAGCTTGATGGAACCCTGACTTGTTCAGTTCGCTATTTCCTCTGTCTGTAGTTCGTTGGAAATGAAACTTGTCTCTGTCAGTCTGTCGTAAATCTGATTTTGTTCGCTGGTTGGTCTTCTGCATCTCTGTTCGGTACGATTGTTGTTTCCTTTGTGATGCTTGAGTTGGCTCCGTATGAATCGAACCTGTTTGCAGGCTACTATAATTTGTAATGTGAAAAAACGCCACTAAACAACTGTGTATCTCGATTAAGGAACATCATTTGCTCTGTTTCTGCATCTGATCCATTTGTATAGGTCACCATCATTGTTACTTCTGTGGTGCGATGTCTGTAATAGAGATGAGGATTAGTCTGCATTTCATCACCGAGTTCTTGCTTGAGAGTGGCTATCCTTTACCTGAGTTTTGGGTGTACAAATTTGCTCTGACTTGTAATGTGGAACTATCTCAAAGCGACCAACCCATGATGTGGTTCGTGGTAACTGCTACTCCAATAAATCAACCAGGATCATCATTTGCGCTTTATTTTCTGTTGATTTCTAGTTACTAGAGTAACATTTTAATTGCTTGAACTATGTTTCCAACTGCAGAATTGCCAATATAGATACACGATACCCTCTTGGCAGTGATAGCAACTTCATCCTTCAGTTGAGTTGATCAAGAGGTGCAATGATGTATTGGATCTGTTATATGATTTATATTCAGATATCCAAAGCTAAATGAATACTAATCTCTACTGACAAGACATGCTACAGAATTCAACCACCATTCCGTCAGACCGGCAATGGAACAAGCATATCAAGTTAGATGGATACTGGTATTCACAGCAAATTAGCGATCATTCTTGTCGTTTGGCTTTGAAGTATACCTATATATAAAAGAAGTCTGCTCATTAGAGAATAAACCAATATTTTAATAGATTATGCTCAATTGGCAGATTACAAATATATAAGTATACCTATATATAAAAGAAGTCTGCTTATTTGCTGCCAACCGCTTTGTCACAACCAACTTCAGGAACGCCTTTATGAAACTGAACACCTGATACAAGTATTAGATTGGATATCACAAACACACACTCGGAAGACACAACACACAAGAACTTTACACAACAAAAAGACTCACATTTTGTACTATTAACACAACCAAATTTTGGCGCCCCTGTTAAAAATTACATGTACACCAATGTATAGAAAGGAAATGAAAAATCACTAGTATCAAGTATGGGCAGCGAGGTGACTGAAGCAGCACAGAGATGGCAAGTTCCCCTGAAAACTCCGAGCAGCATCAATTTCTTGGTGCTGCATTTACCCGATTCACAGTATCCCAGTCCGGCACAGATTAGAGCAACAATGAGTTTTCAAGGCACACAATACAGCAGTTTAGGTTGCTGTCATAGAGCGAAGGGAACACCAGAGTCGTCGGATGAGAGCACGATTTCTGTGCCGCAAGTGCAATGGCCATCTCGGTAACGCTTATGAGGGCTCTATTGCATTATTCTTGATACGCCGGGGAAGCACGACCCGCGTGCTACAGGAGCGTGCATCGGGTCGGCTGGCTTACGCGTTAGGGAGTCAGTTTTAGAACCGCTACTTATAGAAAATATGACAAGTTTTCATCTATGACATCAGAGTGTCCTTTTTGTGGTTTTCATACTTATCACAGTGAGTTGTACAGATTGACAATGGTCAAAATATAATTGGATAAATCTGTTAGCACTAAATTAATAGATTTATGTGTTCCATTGTGCACAACATAATATTTAGAGTAATATGCATAAAACAACGTCGACCAGTTTAGTCCTTGTACTTCGGTGGAACCAAATTCCAGTATATGGATTGCAAACCTGAGTTTAGAGCCACCTCGATTCGGGATGTCGGAACACCAACCGGATCGGAAACCTCATCCTAAACTTACTTCGGAATGTCTTATACGTACTCGGTCAGCCCGTAGTCTGCGCTAGAAGCTCTTAAAAAATATGTGAGCAAACTTAAGTAGTAACCTTATATTTGTATGCATATCACAAATAAGATATATGATCTTTTTCTCGAACTTGTAAATGATCTTAGCCACCTCCAGTTTCAGAATGGTCATGTTGCTATTACTGGGCATGCTTTTGCTATTGCAGGTTCAACTTACTCCCCACTTCTGTTTTGCATGGAATTGACTCGCCTCTTGATACAATTCTAGCTTTCTGAAACTCTCTTCCTGTTGGGACAGAAATATATTTTTTTCTTTGGCAAATCAGTGTAGAAATCCATGGTTTCTATGTAGCAATAGGCATGCATTGGTCTCTGTTTTCGAACTGATTCTTCCATTTCTTTCTTGCTGGGCTTGGATAACTGAGTATTGTAATATAAATTCTTCTGACTTTGTATGTAGCTCACTTGCATGGGAGGTTTATTCCAGCACACGTTGAACATGAAGTATATCACATACGGTGGGTGATGATGTCTCATAACAAAATGTAAGCCACATGAACTTAGTAGCTCACAATTTACCATTCCATGATGAGTCAATTCTGATTGGTATAGACTTCTAATTTTGTTAATAATAAACTTCATTTTTATCTGGAACAAAAACATCTATTCACGTTGCTACCTACATGGCTACATGTCATGTTGAATGCTGAAAAGAATTCTAAAAAGAACAACATGTATCGATTGGTTTCAGAAAAATTGATGATGAATTGTTTTTTTAAAAGGCATCCATGTATATGGATAGGGAATTGGTAAGACATACCATGCAAGACTTGATTTTCCTGGCACATACATGAAACTTTATCAGCTAATAAAGAGAATCTGTTTGTTGACATTTGGTAAGCATAAGAGTTCATTATTTTGGTGTGCAAATAAAATTAACCTAGATATATCACCTCTACTGGGTATCTTATTTTAACCTTATTGTTTTACTACCGAACGGCCCGTGCGTTGCAACGGGAGATTTATTTTTTTATAATCTCCAATGGCCATGACCGTATTTTGCTGCATCACCAAGATACACTAGCACTCTCATTTTCGTGAATTTGTGAACAGTTTTTGATAATCATGAAAAAAAATAAACTCGTGAACATATCTGGAATCGTGAACATTTTTACAGATTTTTGAACATTTTCTAAATTCAGGGAAAACGTTAAATTCATGAACATTTTATACAAATTTGCAAATATTTGAAAAAATTTGTGAACATTTTTAAAACATTGTCCTTGAATAGGTGAACATTTTTCTAGAATCGACGACCATTTTTTGGAAATTGGTGGAACAATTTTTAAAATTCATGAACATTTTTTGGTTTTAATTTTTTTTGAATCAGTAAACATTTTATGAATCAACAAACTATTTTGAGTCACGAACATTGTTTGAATTTTTAGGATATTTCTCATTTTCATGAACTTTTTTTGAATCGGCAAAATTTTGTTCAATTTCATTAACATATTTTAATACATGAACTTTAAATAAAAATCATGGACATTTTTTATTTCCCGAACATTTGTTTTCAAAATTGTGAACATTTTTAAAAAATCACAAACATTTTATGAATCCGCAAATATTTATTAATTATTAAACATTTTATTTCAAAATCCTATATTTAACTATTTTCAAGTCCCAAATTATATTAAAGTAGAAAAAACAAAAATAGAAATTAAAAACAGGTCGCCCAGACATGAGCCGACTCAAAAAGGCACGCTGTGTCGTCTCCCACACAGAGCGCGGTATAGAAGGTTCCTACTGCATGGGCCGGCCCAGGCGAGGATTCCCCTGTGTGAAATGTTTTCTTATCACTTATAGGTGGCATCCGTGGGTAAATTTTTGCAACTTTGTGGGCAATTTCGGTGACGTACCGCCAGAAGCAATAGCCCTCCCGTCGTGGTGGGCGCACAACAGATGCCACGGGGTGGCTAAAGAGAGGGATATGCAAGAGGCAACCGATGGGCTCCAGAGACGAGGTTGGTATAAGCGAGCTGAAGATGCAAGACGTACCCAGGTTCGGGGCTCTCCGGAGAGATAACACCCCTAGTCCTGCCGAGCGTGGTTTGTATGAAGATCGTACAAGCTTGCTGCTAGAGCTATTTTTAGGAGGAAGGAAGGAAAGGCCAGTGCATAGGCCGCTCCTTCTCTGCGTGGTGGATGTATGTGTGTGGCTAAAGGAATCGACTAGTGATCGCGTGCCTATCTCTGCATGGAGGCTCCCTGGGGGCTCTTATAGGCCGACCCCCAGGGTTACAATGGTAACGTTACATGGGCGCAGGGCCGGGGTGTTAGTGTCTTGGAGCCGGCAGCGGGGCGCCGGGTTCGCCGGGTCCATCGGGTGCGGGTCTTGCCGGGCGCGCCGGGAGCGGGTACAGCCGGCTGTTGGGTACTGTAGGCATGCCGGGTGGTCGTCATGGGACTGCTGCGCCGTCTTGCTACAGGGTTGCGCCTCCGAGACGCTGCCCGCCCTAGGCGGGGGCTTGGTCAGCACAACAGCCGCGCCCGCCGAGGCCGGCGTATAGGAGGGCGCACTGTAGCCATGCAGGTTAGTCGACGGAGGTTCGTCTTGCGGGGGCCGGCCTGGCCGGGTTGCGGGCGTTGGGGAACGCAGTAATTTCAAAAAATTTCCTACGCACACGCAAGATCATGGTGATGCATAGCAACGAGAGGGGAGAGTGTAGTCCACGTACCCTCGTAGACCGTAAGCGGAAGATTTATGACAACACGGTTGATGTAGTTGTACGTCTTCATGATCCGACCGATCCTAGTACCAAAAGTACGGCACCTCCACGATCTGCACACGTTCGGCTCGGTGACGTCCCACGAACTCCCGATCCAGCCGAGTGTCGAGGGAGAGCTTCGTCAGCACGACGGCGTGATGACGGTGATGATGAAGCTACCGGCGCAGGGCTTCGCCTAAGCACTGCAACGATATGATCGAGGTGGATTATGGTGGAGGGGGGCACCGCACACGGCTAAGAGATCAATGATCAACTTATGTGTTCTAGGGTGCCCCCTGCCCCCGTATATAAAGGAGCAAGGGGGGAGGCCGGCTGGCCCTAGGGCGTGCCAAGGAGGGGAGGAGTCCTCCTCCTATTAGGAGTAGGACTCCCCTTTTCCTAGTCCAACTAGGAGGGGGAAGGGGGAAGGAAGGAGAGGGAGAGAGGGAGGGAAAGAGGGGGCGCCGCCCCCTCCTTGTCCAATTCACACTCCTCAAGGGGAGGGCGTGCGGCCAGCCCTAAGGCCCCCTCCTCTCTCTCTCACAAGGCCCATGTTGGCCCATTAGTTCCACCGGGGGTTCCGATAACCCCCCGGCACTCCGATAATTATCCGGTGACCCTCGAAACTCATCCAGTGTCCGAATATAGTTATCCAATATATCAATCTTTATGTCTCGACCATTTCGAGACTCCTCGTCATGTCTGTGATAACATCCGGGACTCCGAACTATCTTTGATACATCAAAACACATAAACTCATAATACCGATCGTCACCGAACGTTAAGCGTGCGGACCCTACGGGTTCGAGAACTATGTAGACATGACCGAGACTCATCTCCGGTTAATAACCAATAGCGGAACCTGGATGTTCATATTGGCTCCCACATATTCTATGAAGATCTTTATCGGTCAAACCGCATAACAACATAGTTGTTCCCTTTGTCATCGGTATGTTACTTGCCCGAGATTCGATCGTCGGTATCTCAATACCTAGTTCAATCAAGTTACCAGCAAGTCTCTTTACTCGTTCCATAATGCATCATCCCGCAACTAACTCATTAGTCACATTGCTTGCAAGGCTTATAGTGATGTGCATTACCGAGAGGGCCCAGAGATACCTCTCCGACAATCGGAGTGACAAATCCTAATCTCGATCTATGCCAACTCAACAAGTACCATCGGAGACACCTATAGAGCACCTTTATAATCACCCAGTTACGTTGTGACGTTTGGTAGCACACAAAGTGTTCCTCCGGTATTCAGGACTTGCATAATCTCATAGTCATAGGAACATGTATAAGTCATGAAGAAAGCAATAGCAACATACTAAACGATCAAGTGCTAAGCTAACGGAATGGGCCAAGTCAATCACATCATTCTCTAATGATGTGATCCCGTTAATCAAATGACAACTCATGTCTATGGCTAGGAAACTTAACCATCTATGATTCAACGAGCTAGTCAAGTAGAGGCATACTAGTGACACTCTGTTTGTCTATGTATTCACACATGTACTAAGTTTCCGGTTAATACAATTCTAGCATGAATAATAAACATTTATCATGATATAAGGAAATATAAATAACAACTTTATTATTGCCTCTAGGGCATATTCCTTCAGTCTCCCACTTGCACTAGAGTCAATAATCTAGATTACACAGTAATGATTCTAACACCCATGGAGTCTTGGTGTTGATCATGTTTTGCTCGTGAGAGAGGCGTAGTCAATGGGTCTGCAACATTCAGATCCGTATGTATCTTGCAAATCTCTATGTCTCCCTCCTTGACCTGATCGCGGATGGAATTAAAGCGTCTTTTGATGTGCTTGGTTCTCTTGTGAAATCTGGATTCCTTTGCCAAGGCAATTGCACTAGTATTGTCACAAAAGATTTTCATTGGACCCGATGCACTAGGTATGACACCTAGATCAGATATGAACTCCTTCATCCAGACTCCTTCATTTGTTGCTTCCGAAGCAGCTATGTACTCCGCTTCACACGTAGATCCCGCCACGACGCTTTGTTTAGAACTGCACCAACTGACAGCTCCACCGTTCAACATAAATACGTATCCGGTTTGTGACTTAGAGTCATCCGGATCAGTGTCAAAGCTTTGCATCGACGTAACCATTTACGACAAGCTCTTTGTCACCTCCATAAACGAGAAACATATCCTTAGTCATTTTTAGGTATTTCAGGATGTTCTTGACCACTGTCCAGTGATCCACTCATGGATTACTTTGGTACCTCCCTGCTAAACTACTAGCAAGGCACACATCAGGTCTGGTACACAGCGATTGCATACATGATAGAGCCTATGGCTGAAGCATAGGGAACAACTTTCATTTTCTCTCTATCTTCTGCAGTGGTCGGGCATTGAGTCTGACTCAACTTCACACGTTGTAACACAGGCAAGAACCCTTTCTTTGCTTGATCCATTTTGAACTTCTTCAAAACTTTATCAAGGTATGTGCTTTGTGAAAGTCCAATTAAGCATCTCGATCTATCTCTATAGATCTTGATGCCCAATATATAAGCAGCTTCATCGAGGTCTTTCATTGAAAAATCCTTGTTCAAATATCCTTTTATGCTATCCGGAAATTCTATATCATTTCCAATCAACAATATGTCATCCACATATAATATTAGAAATGCTACAGAGCTCCCTCTCACTTTCTTGTAAATACAGGCTTCTCCAAAAGTCTGTATAAAACCATATGCTTTCATCACACTATCAAAACATTTATTCCAACTCCGAGATGCTTGCACCAGTCCATAAATGTATCGCTGGAGCTTGCACACTTTGTTAGAATCCTTTGGATCGATGAAACCTTCAGGTTGCATCATATACAACTCTTCTTCCAGAAATCCATTCAGGAATGCAGTCTTTACATCCATTTGCCAAATTTCATAATCATAAAATGCAGCAATTGCTAACATGATTCAGACGGACTTAAGCATCGCTACGGGTGAGAATGTCTCATCGTAGTCAACTCCTTGAACTTGTCGAAAACCTTTTGCAACAAGTTGAGCTTTGTAGATAGTAACATTACCGTCAGCGTCAGTCTTCTTCTTGAAGATCCATTTATTCTCGATGGCTTGCCGATCATTGGGCAAGTCAACCAAAGTCCACACTTTGTTCTCATACATGGATCCCATCTCAGATTTCATGGCCTCAAGCCATTTCGCGGAATCTGGGCTCATCATCGCTTCCTCATAGTTCGTAGGTTTGTCATGGTCAAGTAACATGACCTCCAGAACAGGATTACCGTACCACTCTGGTGCGGATCTTACTCTGATTGACCTACGAGGTTCAGTAGTAACTTGATATGAAGTTACATGATCATCATCATTAGCTTCCTCACTAATTGGTGTAGGAGTCACAGGAACAGATTTCTGTGATGAACTACTTTCCAATAAGGGAGCAGGTACAGTTACCTCATCAAGTTCTACTTTCCTCCCACTCACTTCTTTCGAGAGAAACTCCTTCTCTAGAAAGGATCCATTCTTAGCAACGAATGTCTTGCCTTCGGATCTGTGATAGAAGGTGTACCCAACAGCCTCCTTTGGGTATCCTATGAAGACACATTTCTCCGATTTGGGTTCGAGCTTATCAGGTTGAAGCTTTTTCACATAAGCATCGCAGCCCCAAACTTTAAGAAATGACAACTTGGGTTTCTTGCTAAACCACGGTTCATAAGGTGTCGTCTCAACGGATTTAGATGGTGCCCTATTTAACGTGAATGCAGTCGTCTCTAAAGCATAACCCCAAAACGATAGCGGTAAATCAGTAAGAGACATCATAGATCACACCATATCTAGTAAAGTACGATTACGATGTTTGGACACACCATTATGCTGTGGTGTTCCGGGTGGCGTGAGTTACGAAACTATTCCGCATTGTTTCAGATGAAGACCAAACTCGTAACTCAAATATTTTCCTCCACGATCAGATCGTAGAAACTTTATTTTCTTGTTACAATGATTTTCCACTTCACTCTGAAATTCTTTGAACTTTTCAAATGTTTCAGACTTATGCTTCATCAAGAGGATATACCCATATCTGCTCAAATCATCTGTGAAGGTGAGAAAATAATGATACCCGCCGCGAGCCTCAACATTCATCGGACCACATACATCAGTATGTATGATTTCCAACAAATCTGTTGCTCGCTCCATTGTTCCGGAGAACAGCGTTTTAGTCATCTTGCCCATGAGGCATGGTTCGCAAGTACCAAGTGATTCATAATCAAGTGATTCCAAAAGTCCATCAGAATGGAGTTTCTTCATGCGCTTTACACCAATATGACCTAAACGGCAGGCCACAGATATGTTGCACTATCATTATCAACTCTGCATCTTTTGGCTTCAATATTATGAATATGTGTGTCACTACTATCGAGATTCGACAAAAATAGACCACTCTTCAAGGGTGCATGACCATAAAATATATTAGTCATATAAATAGAACAACCATTATTCTCTGATTTAAATGAATAACCGTCTCGCATCAAATAAGATTCAGATATAATGTTCATGCTTAACGCTGGCACCAAATAACAATTATTCAGGTCTAAAACTAATCCCGAAGGTAGATGTAGAGGTAGCATGCCGACTGCGATCACATCGACTTTGGAACCATTTCCCACGCGCATCGTCACCTCGTCCTTAGCCAATCTTCGCTTAATCCGTAGTCCCTGCTTCGAGTTGCACAACTCCCCGTGCGAAAGCAAGTCCCGCATCCGATGAACTGCTGCAAAGTGAACTGACCAGGGGCATATTAGCAACAGAACCAGTATCAAATACCCAGACACTACTGCGAGCATTAGTAAGGTACACATCAATAACATGTATATCACATATACCTTTGTTCACCTTTCCATCCTTCTTATCCGCCAAATACTTGGGGCAGTTCCGCTTCCAGTGATCAGTCCCTTTGCAGTAGAAGCACTCAGTCTCAGGCATAGGTCCAGACTTGGGCTTCTTTACTTGAGCAGCAACTTGCTTGCCGTTCTTCTTGAAGTTCCCCTTCTTCCCTTTACCATTTTTCTTGAAACTGGTGGTCTTGTTGACCATCAACACTTGATGCTCTTTCTTGATTTCTACCTCTGCAGCCTTTAGCATTGCGAAGAGCTCGGAAATTGTCTTATCCATCCCTTGCATATTATAGTTCATCACGAAGCTCTTGTAGCTTGGTGGCAGTGATTGAAGAATTCTGTCAATGACACTATCATCAGGAAGATTAACTCCCAGTTGAATCAAGTGATTGTTATACCCAGACATTTTGAGTATATGCTCACTAACAGAACTATTCTCCTCCATCTTGCAGCTGTAGAACTTATTGGAGACTTCATATCTCTCAATCCGGGCATTTGCTTGAAATATTAACTTCAACTCCTGGAACATCTCATATGCTCCATGATGTTCAAAACATCGTTGAAGTCCCGGTTCTAAGCCGTAAAGCATGGCACACTGAACTATCGAGTAGTCATCAGCTTTGCTCTGCCAGACGTTCATAACATCTGGCGTTGCTCCTGCAGCGGGTTTGGCACCTAGCGGTGCTTCCAGGACGTAATTCTTCTGTGCAGCAATGAGGATAATCCTCAAGTTACGGACCCAGTCCGTGTAGTTGCTACCATCATCTTTCAACTTAGCTTTCTCTAGGAACGCATTAAAATTC
The DNA here is from genome assembly GCF_018294505.1 of Triticum aestivum. NCBI lineage: Eukaryota > Viridiplantae > Streptophyta > Magnoliopsida > Poales > Poaceae > Triticum > Triticum aestivum. The sequence continues at coordinate 449,005,020 of NC_057796.1, forward strand.
AACGGAACAACAACACGGGCCATCTATCTACAACAACATAGACATGCAAAATACTATCAGGTACTAAGTTCATGATAAATTAAAGTTCAATTAATCAAATTACTTAAGAACTCCCACTTAGATAGACATCCCTCTAATCATCTAAGTGATCACGTGATCCATATCAACTAAACCTTGTCCGATCATCACGTGAGATGGAGTAGTTTTCAATGGTGAACATCACTATGTTGATCATATCTACTATATGATTCACGCTCGACCTTTCGGTCTCAGTGTTCCGAGGCCATATCTGCATATGCTAGGCTCGTCAAGTTTAACCCGAGTATTCTGTGTGTGCAAAACTGGCTTGCACCCGTTGTATGTGAACGTAGAGCTTATCACGCCCGATCATCACGTGGTGTCTCGGCACAACGAACTTTTGCAACGGTGCATACTCAGGGAGAACACTTGTACCTTGAAATTTAGTGAGAGATCATCTTATAATGCTACCATCGACCTAAGCAAAATAAGATACATAAAGGATAAACATCACATGCAATCAATATAAGTGATATGATATGGCCATCATTATCTTGTGCATTTGATCTCCATCTCCAAAGCACTGTCATGATCACCATCGTCACCGGCTTGACACCTTGATCTCCATCGAAGCGTCGTAGTCGTCCCGCCAACTATTGCTTCTACGACTATCACTACCATTTAGTGATAAAGTAAAGCAATTACATGGCGAATGCATTTCATACAATAAAGCGACAACCATATGGCTCCTGCCATTTGTCGATAACTCCGTTACAAAACATGATCATCTCATACAATAAAATTTAGCATCATGTCTTGACCATATCACATCACAACATGCCCTGCAAAAACAAGTTATACGTCCTCTACTTTGTTGTTGCGAGTTTTACGTGGCTGCTACGGGCTGAGCAAGAACCGTTCTTACCTACGCATCAAAACCACAATGATTTTTCGTCAAGTATGCGCTGTTTTAACCTTCAACAAGGACCGGGCATAGCCACACTCGATTCAACTAAAGTTGGAGAAACTGACACCCGCCAGCCACCTGTGTGCGAAGCACGTCGGTAGAACCAGTCTCGCGTAAGCGTACGCGTAATGTCGGTCCGGGCCGCTTCATCCAACAATACCGCCGAATCAAAGTATGACATGCTGGTAAGCAGTATGACTATTATCGCCCACAACTCACTTGTGTTCTACTCATGCATATAACATCTACGCATAGACCTGGCTCTGATACCACTGTTGGGGAACGCAGTAATTTCAAAAAAATTCCTACGCACACACAAGATCATGGTGATGCATAGCAACGAGAGGGGAGAGTGTAGTCCACGTATCCTCGTAGACCGTAAGCGGAAGCGTTATGACAACGCGGTTGATGTAGTCGTACGTCTTCACGATGCGACCGATCCTAGTACCGAAAGTATGACACCTCCGCGATCTGCACATGTTCGGCTCGGTGACGTCCCATGAACTCTCGATCCAGCTGAGTGTCGAGGGAGAGCTTTGTCAGCACGACAACATGATGATGGCGATGATGAAGCTACCGGCGCAGGGCTTCACCTAAGCACTGCAACGATATGACCGAGGTGGATTATGGTGGAGGGGGCACCGCACACGGCTAAGAGATCAATGACCAACTTATGTGTTCTAGGGTGCCCCCCATGCCCCCGTATATAAAGGAGCAAGGGGGGAGGCCGGCCGGCCCTAGGGCGCGCCAAGGAGGGGAGGAGTCCTCCTCCTAGTAGGAGTAGGACTCCCCTTTTCCTAGTCCAACTAGGAGGGGGAAGGAAGGAGAGGGAGGGAAAGAGGGGGCGCCGCCCCGCTCCTTGTCCAATTCGGACTCCTCAAGGGGGGGGGGGTGCGCGGCCAGCCCTAAGGCCCCCTCCTCTCTCTCTCACAAGGCCCATGTTGGCCCATTAGTTCCCCCGGGGGTTCCATAACCCCCCGGCACTCCGATAATTATCCGGTGACCCTCGGAATTCATCCGGTGTCTGAATATAGTCATCCAATATATCAATCTTCATGTCTCAACCATTTCGAGACTCCTCGTAATGTTCGTGATCACATCCGGGACTCCGAACTATCTTTGGTACATCAAAACACATAAACTCATAATACCGATCGTCACCGAACGTTAAGCGTGCGGACCCTACGGGTTCGAGAACTATGTAGACATGACCGAGACTCATCTCTGGTCAATAACCAATAGCGGAACTTGGATGTTCATATTGGCTCCCACATATTCTACGAAGATCTTTATCGGTCAAACCGCATAACAACATACATTGTTCCCTTTGTCATCGGTATGTTACTTGCCCGAGATTCGATCGTCGGTATCTCAATACCTAGTTCAATCTCGTTACCGGCAAGTCTCTTTACTCGTTCTGTAATGCATCATCCCGCAACTAACTCATTAGTCACATTGCTTGCAAGGCTTATAGTGATGTGCATTACCGAGAGGGCCCAGAGATACCTCTCCGACAATCGAAGTGACAGATCCTAATCTCGATCTATGCCAACTCAACAAGTACCATCAGAGACACCTGTAGAGCACGTTTATAATCACCCAGTTACGTTGTGATGTTTGCTAGCACACAAAGTGTTCCTCCGGTATTCGGGAGTTGTATAATCTCATAGTCATAGGAACATGTATAAGTCATGAAGAAAGCAATAGCAACATACTAAACGATCAAGTGCTAAGCTAACGGAATGGGTCAAGTCAATCACATCATTCTCTAATGATGTGATCCCGTTAATCAAATGACAACTGATGTCTATGGCTTGGAAACTTAACCATCTTGGATTCAACGAGCTAGTCAAGTAGAGGCATACTAGTGACACTCTGTTTGTCTATGTATTCACACATGTACTAAGTTTCCGGTTAATACAATTCTAGCATGAATAATAAACATTTATCATGATATAAGGAAATATAAATAACAACTTTATTATTGCCTCTAGGGCATACTTCCTTCAGCGGGGCCTTGCCGGGTTGCGCTGGGGGGCCGACCAGGGCGCAAGCCGGACTGAGGGGTGATGCTAGCCCTGATGTTTTTGAAAAGGATCCGGGTTCCATTGCCTGCCTGGGGTCCATCCCCCCGACAGTACTCCCCGAAGCTATGAAGGCTCGCCGACTTCGAGCAAGGGGGACTTCGTAGTTTCACCCCCGTGAGGAGGTAGTCGGGTTGATGGAGTTCGTGGCCGCTGGGTCTGGCAACACCCACTGTGTGTCGGCTTCCGGAAGCCGGATCACGGCACCCCGGTATGGGCAAGAAACCGTGGAGTCTACCGAATCTTGAAGGGGAAGGGACGCGCCCCCGGGTGTAAGGGCATTTTATCCCTTAGTTGGTTTTGGTGATTGATGACAATGCTTTTGCGGACCAATCATGTGCATCAAATATTTCAGATATATTGACTAGGCACAAGATGATTGGGTTCCCCTCAAAAGGCTATAGAAGATGGCGTTTCTCTTCGGTTCTTTTCGGTGGTATTGAGTCGTAGGGAAGCCGTACTATTAAGAGGGGGTACGCTTTGGAAAGGTTGGGTGGATTCATCACGTACACATCGTCCCTTGCACCTCCTTTCCTCTTGCCTTTGGAGCATCCTAAGTTTTCCGTGTCTATGCAATTATAGCTCTTGTCTGCCGAACTAGGAAGTGCGGTAGTACCGCAGGACCTTGTGGTAGTACCGCCCTCTGGTGCGGTAGTACCGCAAGGCCCCACGGTAGTACCGCTTCTAGTGAGCGGTAGTACCGTGGTCCCTGCTTAGTTCCGCAACTTCACGTCTGTAAGGGGCGGATGTAATTTTTTACATCCGCACCTAGCGTGGTAGTACCGCGGCTGGCTTACGGTACTACCGCGTCGGGTTTTTGCATCGACTCCAACTCTGCGGAAGTAGCCACGGATGTAATTTTTTATATCCGTGCCTCCCCATCCCTGGACAGCCCCTGCCTTGCGGTAGTACCGCAAGGGGGTGCGGTAGTACCGCGCTAGCAGTACTACCGCCCTCTGCCGTAGTGCTGTGTGGCTGTTCTGGTCTCTGCTGCGTGGGCGGTAGTACCGTGGGGCTCTGCGGTAGTACCGCGTACCCCTGTGGTAGTACCGCGCCTAAGGTGCGGTAGTACCGCATGCACCTGCGGTAGTACCACGCCTCAGGGCGGTAGTACCGCGTGCCCCTGTGGTAGTACCGCGCCTAAGGTGCGGTAGTACCGCGCAGCGCAGGCTGAGTTGGTGGATAACGGTTGGATTTGTTCTCCCACTATATAAGGGGTGTCTTCCTCCTCTAGTTGACCACCTCTTCCACCTCCAAGCTCCATTGTTGCTCCAAGCTCCATTTTCGCCCGATCTCCTTCCCTAGCCAATCAAACTTGTTGATTCTCTAGGGATTGGTTGAGGAGGCCCCGATCTACACTTCCACCAAGAGATATTTGAATTCCCACACTAATCCCTTGTGGATCTTGTTACTCTTGGGTGTTGAGCACCCTAGACGGTTGAGGTCACCGTGGAGCCATAGTCCATTGTGGTGAAGCTTCGTGGTGTCGTTGGGAGCCTCCAATTAAGTTGCGGAGATTGCCCCAACCTTGTTTGTAAAGGTTCGGTCGCCGCCTTCAAGGGCACCAATAGTGGAATCACGGCATCTCGCATTGTGTGAGGGCGTGAGGAGAATATGGTGGCCCTAGTGGCTTCTTGGGGAGCATTGTGCCTCCACACTGCTCCAACGGAGACGTACTTCCTCTCAAAGGGAAGGAACTTCGGTAACACATCCTCGTCTTCACCGGCTCCACTCTTGGTTATCTCGTGCCTTTACTTGTGCAAGTTTATTTGTGCCTTATCTCTTGCTTGCTTGTATGCTTATTGTTGTTGCATCATATAGGTTGCTCACCTAGTTGCATATCTAGACAACCTACTTTGATGCAAAGTTTAAATTGGTAAAGAAAAGTTAAAAATTGTTAGTTGCCTATTCACCCCCCCTCTAGTCAACTATATCGATCCTTTCAATTGGTATCAGAGCCTCGTCTCTTTATTAAGGACTTTATCGTCCGAAGAGTATGGTTGACGTCGTAGACGGTGTGGAGGAGCACTCCGGTGTGAATCCGGTCTCGTCTACGGGAGACGGGGGAACCGCGGTCTCTCGTGAGGAATTAAATGTGGCGTTGGACACATTGAAAACCTCCATGACTACCGAGGTCAAAAGCATGTTTAATAAATACTTAGAAGGGCTTAAGCTTTCCACCGCACCGTTGAAAGTGGGTGATCCCGCCAACAAGGTGACGGATGCTACCTCCAACAAAGGGGAAGCTACTAGCGAGAAAGCTCCTTCTTCTAGTGGTAAAAAGGGCACCGACATCTTTGCCCATGTGGAACCTCCACCTGTCTATGGTGGACCGCTCCCTTCCACTCATTGAAATCATGCCGGCCCGGCTCCTAAGATTGAGAAGAATGTAGATTTTGATTCTTGGGTCTATCGTTTTAAGCGTCATTTAAATCATGTGAACACTAACCTTTGGAGAATCATTGAAGAAGGTTTCTATCCGCATGACCGAAGTAACTTCACTCCTAGAGAAGTTGTGGATCATCAATTCAATGAGAATGCTCTCTTCATCATCCAAGAAGCAATCCCACCCAAAGATCTTCCTCATCTCCGGCCTTACACCGTGGCCAAAGATGCTTGGCTCCAAGTTGTTTCCCTCTATCGGGGAAGCGCAAGCATTCAACGCTCCAACTATGAAGTAGTGCAAGATGAAGCCGACGAGTTTGCAATGAAAGAAGATGAAGAACCTCATGAGCTTTATCGGAGAGTAACCAAACTCGCGGTCTCTCTCCGAGATCATGGAAGTAAGGACACGGATGACAATTGGATCAAGCGCAAATTCCTCAAGGCAATGATGCCCTACCACAAAGCCATGTCCTCCGTAATTCGTCAAAGGCCGGACTTCACACCTTGTCCTCAAGTGAAGTGTTGGATGAGTTTGTTGCTATGAGCATCTTGGACAAGACCGCCGACAATGCGGTTCTTCGCTCTCAAAGAGTAAAGAAGCCCAACCTTGCTCTAAAGGCCAAGGTTAGTATGGAGGAAGAGGATGAAGAGGAAGAAGAGGAGGGCAACCTCGAAGATACGAAGTATGCCTATCATGAACACATGGCTCTTGCTTCAAGGCAATTTTGGAGCAAGAAGAACACAAGGCCAAACTTCAACAAGAGCAATTCAAGTGGCGCAAAGGGCAAGCAACGAGTGAGAACTTGCTTCAATTGTGGCAATGTGAGCCACTTTGTTGCGGAGTGCCCTTACGAGAAGAGGGAAGACAATGGTGGCAAGCTCATTAGAAAGGACAAGGCCAAGTCGTTCCCCAACAAGAGCAACTTCACCAAGAAGACTCCTCCCAAGGCATTGGTGGTACAAGAAGAGTACAACGAGGATGATGACGATGATGAAGATGGTGAGTCGGTTGCCATGGCCTCCGTTGCCATTGCGAAGACTCCACGGATGTCTCTCTTCGACTCACCCAATGAGAACATCACCGCCAAGTGCCTCATGGCTAAAGCCACCAACAAGGTAACCCCCAACATCAAAACTACCATCATTAATCATCCTTCTTCGACGGATAGCATTGATGAACATGAGGGGACAAATGTGGAGGAAAATGAGTTTGAGACCTTTATGGGTAAACTCAAGGGTAAATCCAAGAAGCACTTCGTTGCTCTCTTGGAACAACTTGGTGAAGCCAATGACATGATCGAGGCTCACGAAGATACCATCTCTAAGATGGAGGGGCATAGTCGTGACTATGCCGATGAGATTTCGGATCTTTCCAATGCTCTTGACGAAGAGCGTGGTCTTCGTTTGGCTCTTGAGGAGTCATACAACGATGATCATGCTAAGTTAAAGAAAGATCTTGATCATGCTCTTGTTGTGTCTCGTGTGCTAAACTCCGAGAAGGCAAAACTTGGGGTTGATCTTGCTAGACTTAAAGAGGAGTTTGACATTCTCGACAAGGCTCACAAAGTCTTGAAGGGTGTTCATGCTAGCCTCAAGGAGTCTCATGATCAACTCCAAGTAAAGCTAACTAAGGAGAAAGCCACCTTTCCTCATATGGTGTTAATTGATAATGCAAATGCTACTAACCCTTGTTGTGAGCATGTGCATCTTGTTGAGGAGAATGCTAAGTTGAAGGAGCAACTTGAGAAAGGCCTTGTGTCATGCATACAAGGTGAGAAGAACCTCAACGACCTTTTGAGAAACCAAAAGGAAGTTGTGGCCAAGGAGGGGATTGGGTTCGCACCCAAGCCCAAGAACAAGAAGAAGAATGACAAGACCAAACGACCTCCTCCTCTCAAGCAAACTTTTGTGAAGGAGGGAGAGGGTGCTTCCAAGGAGAAGAAGAACAATGCGAAGGGTGACGGTGTCAAGAAGGGCAATACCACCCCATCCAACAAAGCCGGCGACTTTAATCCTTCTTATGTGTTATGCCGTGCTAGTGATGGGCATGTTTATGCCAAATTTGTTGGTTCTCCTCATGAGTATATTGAATGGTCTATTTGGGTTCCTAAGACCCTTGTTACTAACATCAAAGGACCCATTACAAAATGGGTACCTAAAACCAAGCATTGATCTCTTGTAGGTGTTTGCTTCCGGTGGGGGATCATGGTTGCTCGATAGTGGAGCTACAAATCATATGACCGGAAGCAAGGACTTGGTGGTGGACGTGCACAAGATTCCATCTATGCCCACCAATGTCGAGTGGGGTGATGCCTCGTCTTCTAAGGTATTGGGACTCGGCAAAGTTGTCATTTCTCATGATCTCACGATCGAGAAGGTCATGCTAGTTGAGTCCCTTGCATACAATTTACTTTCCGTTCGTCAACTTGCTATCATGGGCTTTGCCACTTTCTTTGATATTGATACCGTGGCCCTCTTGTGGAGCAAGACTCTTAAAGTAGCCTTTGTTGGGCATGTCGAGAACGGTCTCTATGTGATTAACTTTTCGGAGCGACCCACTAAGACCGCGACATGCCTAATGGCTAAAGTTGACGTGGGATGGCTTTGGCATCACCGGTTTAGCCCATGTCAATATGAGATCTTTGCAAAGTCTTCTCAAGGGGGACCATGTCCGTGGACTAACGAACGTTAGTTTGCTAAAGATCGTGCTTGCAGTGCTTGTATCGAAGGAAAGCTTCATGAGAAGGCTCACCCTCCCACGACTCTCATTTACTCGAAGAGGCCTTTGGAGCTCCTTCATTTGGATCTCTTTGGGCCTCCATCCTTTGATAGTCTTGGGGGTAGAAAGTATTGCTTGGTAATTGTGGATGACTATTCAAGATACACTTGGGTGTATTTCTTCAAGAGGAAGAGTGAGACCCAACAAACCGTCATTGACTTTGCAAATGAAGCCCAACGTCAACACAATGCAAAGATCTTGACAATAAGAAGTGACAACGGCACCGAGTTCAAGAACTACACCTTGGATGAGTTTCTTAGTGATGAGGGGATCAAGCATCAATATTCCGCACCTTACACCCCTCAACAAAATGGTGTTGCGGAGAGGAAGAACCGGACGTTGATGGATGCGGCTAGGACCATGATGGTGGAGTTCAAGTCTCCATACAACTTTTGGGCCAAAGCCATCAACACCGCGTGTCATGCTTCAAATCGGCTCTATCTCCGCAAAGGCTTGAACAAGACTCCATATGAGATACTTACCGGTAACAAGCCCAACCTCAAGTACTTTCGGGTGTTCGGGTGTAAGTGTTTCATTCTCAAGAAAGGTGTTCGTTTGTCTACATTTAAGACTATAGCTCATGAGGGCATATTTGTTGGTTATGCTACAAACTCCCATGCTTACCGTGTTCTCAATAAGTCCACGGGACTTATTGAGGAGACGTGTAATGTGGAGTTTGATGAGAATAACGGCTCCCAAGTGGAGCAAAGTGGTACTTGTGATGTAGGTGATGAAATTCCTCCCCAAGCCATAAGAAGAATGGGTGTTGGTTATATCCTACCCATTGAGGAACCCCTTGTGGCCGAAGGAGAAGTACAATGCTCCACTCAAGTGGAGCCATCACCAACCCAAGACCCACACGCTTCCGAAGAACAAAGTGAAGGCCCTCAACCTCATGAACAAGATCAAGGGCAAGATCAACCTCAAGATGGTGGTGATCCACCAAATGATGCCCAAGGTCAAGTTCTCCCCCTAGAGCAAGTTCAAGGTCAAGAGCAAGCTCAAGACGACGCTCAAGATGATCAAGTAACCCCTCCTCGTTTCACTTCCGAGGAGGAATTGGAGCGTCGTGCCGCTAAGATCGCTTCCAAGCTCACCACCAAAGGTCATCTCATGGAGAATGTGGTTGGAAGCCTAAGAAAGGGGGTAAGCACTCGTAGACAATTAGCAAACTATTGTGAACATCATGCGTTTGTTTCTTGTGTCGAACCCCAAAAGGTTTATGAAGCGCTCGAGGACCCGGATTGGCTCAATGCCATGCATGAAGAACTCAACAACTTTGAACATAACCAAGTGTGGAAATTAGTGCCAAGGCCAACCGGGAACCATAATGTCATTGGAACCAAGTGGATATTCAAGAACAAGCAAGATGCTCATGGGATCATTGTTCGCAACAAGGCTCGTTTGGTGGCACAAGGCTACTCCCAAGTCGAGGGTATCGACTACGGTGAAACCTTTGCCCCCGTCGCTCGCCTTGAATCTATTCGTTTGTTGATTGCTTATGCTTCTCATCATAATTTCACGTTGCAACAAATGGATGTGAAGAGTGCTTTTCTTAATGGTCCCATAAATGAGTTGGTGTATGTCAAACAACCCCCCGGGTTCGAAGATCCCTATTTCCCCGATCATGTGTATCAACTCCACAAGGCGCTCTATGGCCTTAAACAAGCCCCACGTGCGTGGTATGAGCATCTTACGAAGTTGTTACAAGATCGTGGATTCGAAATCGGGAAATCGACCCCACTCTTTTTACTAAGAAGGTCAAAGGGGAGTTGTTTGTGTGCCAACTATATGTTGATGATATTATTTTTGGTTCCCCTAACAAAGCCTTCAATGAAGAATTTGCCGCTCTCATGACCTCAAAGTTCAAGATGTCTATGATGGGAGAGTTGAAGTTCTTTCTCGGATTCGAAATCAAACAAAGAAGAGAAGGAACCTTCATCAACCAAGCCAAATACACTCAAGACATGCTAAAGAGATTCAAGCTAAGTGATGTCAAGCCGGCTTCCACTCCAATGCCCACCAAGTGCCAACTTGACATTGATCCCAATGGTAAAGCGGTGGATCAAAAGGTATATCGCTCCATGATTGGATCCTTGCTTTACCTTTGTGCATCTAGACCGGATATCATGTTGAGTGTGGGAATTTGTGCACGATTTCAAGCCGCACCTAAGGAAAGCCACTTTGTGGTGGTCAAGCGAATCTTTCGATATTTGGCTCATACCCCAAACTTTGGCTTATGGTACCCAAGAGGAGCAAACTTCAAGCTTGTAGGTTATTCGGACTCCGATTGGGCGGGAGACAAAGTGGATAGGAAGTCCACTTCCGGAGGGTGCCAATTTCTTGGTTTCTCTTTGGTAAGTTGGTCTTCTAAAAAGCAAAGTTGTGTGTCTCTCTCGTCCACCGAAGCGGAGTATGTGGCGGCCGGGAGTTGTTGTGCTCAACTCTTATGGATGAGGCAAACTTTAAAGGATTACGGTGTCATTTGTGACAAAGTGCCTCTTTGGTGTGATAATGAAAGTGCCATCAAGATTTCTCTCAACCCCGTGCAACACTTCAAGACGAAGCATATTGAGATTCGGTATCACTTCATCCGAGATCACATTAGGCGAGGGGAGATCGAGCTCAACTACGTCAACACCCATGATAACCTTGCAGATATTTTCACGAAGCCTTTGGATGAAGCAAGATTTCGCGAGTTAAGGCATGAGCTAAATATCATTGATTCGAGCAATGTTGCTTGACCCCTTGCACACCCCACCACACTCAACTTGTTGTCTATTCTAGGTGTAGGCATGGACATAGGGGGAGTGTTGTTCTCTCAATGAACTCTCCCTCCCCCCATTATGCATAAAGTGATCAACTCTTTCACATTAGCCATTTTTGATGGTACTTGTGCTTCAAAGACGAGTTTTGGTCATGGGCCCAAGGATAATTCTTTGCGGTGCCATACCAATTGACTCAAACATAGGTGGCTCCGGCCACCGCCCTCTCTTTGGAGAGGTTGTGTCTCGTGGTTGATTCTTGTTGTCTTTTGCCTTTCTCTCTTCGTGTTGAGCGTGTTCTTGTGGTGTCTTGTTTGCTTGAAGATTCCGTGCGAAGACCATTTTTTTCTTGTGTTTGAAACGTGCATCTTCTTGAGCTCACGGTACTACCGCGGCCTGCCACGGTACTACCGCGTGTGGAGTGCACGGTACTACCGCACCTAGCACGACAGTAGTTTTTTACTGCCGCCTGGGGGAGCGGTACTACGGCCTCGGTGCGGTACTTCCGCCCGGGCGGTAGTACCGCGATGACGTGCGGTACTACCGCGCGAGGAGTGAGCGATACTTCCGCACCCAGCGCGGCAGTAATTTTTTACTGCCGCCTGGGGGAGCGGTACTACGACCCAGGTGCGGTACTTCCGCCCGGGCGGTAGTACCGCGATGACGTGTGGTACTACCGTGCCTTCACGGGCGCGTGGGGGTTAAACACGGGCAGGGGGGTTCTAACTCCCCCATACCCATTCGTCTCTCTCCCCACTTCATCTCTCTCTCTCTCGCTCAAGAACGACGCCGGAGGCCCTCGCCGGATCTCCATCTCCGGCCGCTCTCCTCGGATTCCGACCGGTGGGATCGTTCCCCACCACTCCTCTTGCCATGGAACAAGGTTTCTCCCCAATCCCTCTCGTTTTCTTGTTCATCTTGTTGCTTTTAGGTTTTGGGGAGATGCAAGTTGTTCTTGAGATTTTTTTTCAAATCTATGCAAGAGTAGGATGTAGGAGAGTAGTTTTGTGTAGTGTTGGTACTTGCTATAGTTGTCCCGTGATGGATTTGATCGACCGTAGTACCGCGTGTTGACACGGATGTGCTCAGATCTCCATGGCTATTTCGGATCTGCAACCGTGCGGTACTACCGCTCTGCGGGCGCGGTACTACCGCACGTCCGGTACTACCGCCCTGCGGCGCGGTACTACCGCACGTCCGGTACTACCGCTCCTTGGAGCGGTACTACCGCACGTGGCACAACACGCGTTACTACCGTTGTCTCACATCCCTCTTGTGGCACTTCTTACGTACCATGTCTACTTGTTTCACCTGCTTTGCTGTGGTCTTTGCATTGATCCTTCTCGTGTTTTGTGCGTGTTTGTTTTGTGGTGTGTGTGTTAGGTGGTGGCTCAGGTGCTCCCGCTCGCCGCTCCAATCCACCCCGTGACACGGGGTCCAAGCGTATGCGCAACATAGAGGAAGCAGAGGGCTCCAATGCCCCCCAACGCAGAACCAAGACCACTGCCAGCAAAGAGAAGGAACCCACCAAGGGCATGGATGAGATACCGCTTGCTGAGTTCATCGCTCGGAGGAAGGTCAATCCGTATGGAAACCCTCGTGCCATCTTTCGAGAGAATGATCTATTCTGGACCAAGCAGCAAAATCTCATTTATCTGGATGTCATCAAGGCAAAGCAAAATACCCATGTGGAGGTGAAGTGGATCAACATGCATCACATGCGCAAAGAGGCGCACCGGGAATACTTTGGTGAGGCTTTGGACCTCGTGGAGCAATTTGGCATTGAGCATATCATCTCGTTCCACAAAGACTATGATCCTGAGATCCTTGCCCAGTTCTTTGCCTCCGTGCATTTTCCTCCCAATGAGGAAAGGACCATGACTTGGATGACCAATGGCCGACAGCTGACTGCTACCTGGAAGGAATTCATGACACTGCTTGGGGTTCCGAATGAGGGGCTCACCACACCCCAAGGTGTTCGCCCTCATTCCAATTCCGAGTCTGCCAACAAGAACAAGCTCATGCCCTACCTTGTGGAGAAGAAGCTCTCCAATGGCAAGTCAACTTGGGTACTCAACTCATTTCTTGACATCATGCACCGGATCTTCCGCAACACTCTCTTCCCACGCATTGGGGACAAGGACAAGGTGCATGCCTATCTGGTGGATATGATGCTATTGTGTGAAGAGGCTCGCAACTCTCAGACTCAGCCACTTGATGTCTCACATATCATGTGGACTGAACTTCGGTTTGCGGTCTACAACCGCAAGGTCCCCATCTATGGACCTTATCTGTTTCAGTTGATCTCGGCTACTTGGGAGCGGGTCTACCCTCAGGATGAGTTTGAGGCCCCTGGTTGGATCCGGCATGAGCCCATCAACCTCCGTATCAAGTCTTAGTGGGCCAACACTACCTCTCGTGCTGATACTGCGGCTGCCATGGACATGGATGCAGATGAGGGTGAGGAGGAGGCAGCAGACGAGGACAGTTCTGAGGGTTACATCCCTCCCACCTCTGAGCCTTCTTGGGCTAAGAGACTGAAGAACAAGATGAAGATGTTGTTCTGTATGCAAGCCAAGGGGCAGTACCAGATTCATGTGGCTTCCAAGGAGGTTCGCCGCCGCGACAAGCGGATTTTCAGGACTTTTGGCGAGAACATATCTAGCGGGTCAGAGGTGAACATGACCCCAGAGGCTGAATGGCTGCACAAGCAGGGCTACCGGTGGACCGAGTCTGAGGAGGAGTCCGTCCCAGCTGCAGAGTCCGACGATGAGCGTGGCAGTGACTACTCCGCTTGAGCCACCCCTATTGCTGTAGGTGTCCTCTCTGCCTTTTTGGCGTCTCGATGCCAAAGGGGGAGAGAGTGTAGGATTTGCTGCGAGTTATGTCGTGTTTGGGTCAGTTGAACTTCGTTTATTTTGTTTGCTTTGGTTTGCTTTGGTTTGTGTTCGTGAGACCTTCTATCATATGGTGTAAGACATATGCACTCTATCGTACCGTAGTAAACTTATTCTATCGTGTGCTTATTACATTATGCTCCTGTCTATCTTGCTTAGCTTTAGCCTTATTGCAAGATTTGCCATGTCTATAAAATATAGGGGGAGTGTTGATCCTAGTATGTGTGCCGTGCAGTCCAAAGCACTCATCAATATAGCACACATCTAGGGGGAGCCCGTCGATATTTTAGAGACTTGGGGTTTGCCCTTGCTCTTTGTGTTATACCCTCGTGCAAATCCCGTGTTGTCATCAATCCACCAAAAAGGGGGAGATTGTAAGGTCATTTTATCCCTTAGTTGGTTTTGGTGATTGATGACAATGCTTTTGCGGACTAATCATGTGCATCAAATATTTCAGATATATTGACTAGGCACAAGATGATTGGGTTCCCCTCAAAGGCTATAGAAGACGGCGTTTCTCTTCAGTTCTTTTCGGTGGTATTGAGTCATAGGGAAGCCGTACTATTAAGAGGGGGTCCGCTTTGGAAAGGTTGGGTGGATTCATCACGTACACATCTCCTTGCACCTCCTTTCCTCTTGCCTTTGGAGCATCCTAAGTTTTCCTTGTCTATGCAATATTGCTCTTGTCTCCGAACTAGGGTGCGGTAGTACTGCTCCTTAGAGCGGTAGTACCGCAGGACCTTGCGGTAGTACCGCCCCTGGTGCGGTAGTACCGCAAGGCCCATGGTAGTACCGCTTCTAGTAAGCGGTAGTACCGTGGTCCCTGCTTAGTTCCGCAACTACGCGCTGTAAGGGGCGGATGTAATTTTTTACATCCGCACCTAGCGCGGTAGTACCGCGCTGGCTTACGGTACTACCGCGTCGGCTTTTTGCATCGACTCCAACTCTGCGGAAGTAGCCACGGATGTAATTTTTTATATCCGTGCCTTCCCATCCCTGGACAGCCCCTGCCTTGCGGTAGTACCGTGGGGCTCTGCGGTAGTACCGCGTACCCCTGTGGTAGTACCGCGCCTCAGGTGATGTAGTACCGCGTGCCCCTGCGGTAGTACCGCGCCTAAGGTGCGGTAGTACCGCGCTGCGCAGGCTGAGTTGGTGGATAACGGTTGGATTTGTTCTCCCACTATATAAGGGGTGTCTTCCTCCTCTAGTTGACCACCTCTTCCACCTCCAAGCTCCATTGTTGCTCCAAGCTCCATTTTCGCCCGATCTCCTTCCCTAGCCAATCAAACTTGTTGATTCTCTAGGGATTGGTTGAGGAGGCCCCGATCTACACTTCCACCAAGAGATATTTGAATTCCCCCACTAATCCCTTGTGGATCTTGTTACTCTTGGGTGTTGAGCACCCTAGACGGTTGAGGTCACCGTGGAGCCATAGTCCATTGTGGTGAAGCTTCGTGGTGTCGTTGGGAGCCTCTAATTAAGTTGTGGAGATTGCCCCAACCTTGTTTGTAAAGGTTCGGTCGCCGCCTTCAAGGGCACCAATAGTGGAATCACGGCATCTCGCATTGTGTGAGGGCGTGAGGAGAATACGGTGGCCCTAGTGGCTTCTTGGGGAGCATTGTGCCTCCGCACCTCTCCAACGGAGACGTACTTCCTCTCAAAGGGAAGGAACTTCGGTAACACATCCTCGTCTTCACCGGCTCCACTCTTGGTTATCTCGTGCCTTTACTTGTGCAAGTTTATTTGTGCCTTATCTCTTGCTTGCTTGTATGCTTATTGTTGTTGCATCATATAGGTTGCTCACCTAGTTGCATATCTAGACAACCTACTTTGATGCAAAGTTTAAATTGGTAAAGAAAAGTTAAAAATTGTTAGTTGCCTATTCACCCCCCCTCTAGTCAACTATATCGATCCTTTCACCGGGGCCCGACGTGGGTGCCATGTGGCGAACAGCAGCCGGAGAGGCCCTGCCAGGCCACGCGCGACTGGATGCACTACAAAAAAGACACATCCGTGACATTTTGGGCCAAACGAAAATCTTTTTTGTCATACTTATGACACTTCTATGACGATAATTGTGACAAAACCCGGTATCATCATAGATGTGGTGGGGTCCTACTTCTATGGCAAAAAATCATGACAGAAAATGGGCTTTTCATCCTGGACGGGCCGGAGAGGCAGCTGCATGACATTCTTTGGGCCGTCCATGACGGAAAAAACCGTGGTAGAAGCGAGGGCGCGGAAAATATCGGGGAGTCCCCGGTTATGGTGGGTGGTCGGGGGCCGAGCAATGCGCGTTTCCCTCGTACGTACGCGTGTGTGTGCGAGGCGTTGTGCTCTAACTGAACCGGAGCGAGGCGTTGGGCTCTAACTGAACCCGAGCGATTGCACTGCAGGCTACGCGTTACTGAACCCGAGCGATCGATCGATGGCTGTTAACTGAACCCGATCGAGTGATTCCTTCACTACTGCTGCTAACTGAAGCCGATTGAAGCTGCCTCTGGATGAACAGTGAGCGTTGCTGGGGGGGGTTTGGATGAACAGTTCCCGGTGGGGTGGATGAATAGGACGCCGTGGCGTTGCCTCTAGATGAACAGTGAGCATTGCTGGGGGGTTTGGATGAACAGTTCCTGATGGGGGTGGATGAACAGGACCCCGATCGTTCGAGCCGGTTGGGGCTGGATGAATAGGACCCCGTGGAGGGCAGGATGAACAGGACCACCCCGTGGAGGGCTGGATGAACAGTAGCCCGTGGAGGGGTGGTTGAACAGGAGCCCGTGGAGAGGGCTGGTTGAACAGTAGTCGGTGGAGTAGCGCGCGGTGGAGGCTGGATGAACAGGAGCCCGTGGATGAACAGTCACAGGTGGAGGCTGGAGGAGGTCGACGGTGGATGAACAGTAGCCCGTGGAGGCTGGAGGGGGTCGACGGTGGAGATGAATAGTATCCCGTGGAGTCCCGTTTTGCGGTACGCCACACCCCTCCCGATGAACAGGACCCCCATTTCGACCGTAGTGCTCCAACACAAGTCTGTTTCCTCCGTTTTGCGGTACGCCACACCCCTCCCGATCAACAGGACCCCCGTTTCGACCGTAGGAGGTCCGTTTCCTCCGTTTTGCGGTATGCCAGACCCCTCCCGATGAACAGGATCCCGTTTCGAACGTGGCCGGTCGAACACAAGGCCGTTTCCTCCGTTCTGCGGTACGCCAGGCCTCGTTTCCATCGGCTGTTCCGTCCAAGCCCTCCCGATGAACACGACGACGCATTTCGTTCCGACCCAGCCGGTTGGCTCCCCATGAACACGACGACGACGCTGTTTCTCCATTCCGACCCAGCCATGTACACGAGCCCTGGCCGTACGTATGCGCGAGTAGGCGTTCGAGACCCTGCCCGTATGTACGTACGTGGCCGTATTTTCTTTCTTGCACACTGGCCGTTGTACGTACGTGTACATGCTACGTGCGCGCCTCTACTACGACACGTGCGTGCCTCTACATCGACCAGTATGTACGTACACGTTCGCGACCAGAATGACAACGTACGCTTCGACCAGGTGGGTCCCGACTGTCAGGCACTTCCTTGCGTGCGAAGATGTAGCTGGTGGGTCCCAGCAGTCAGGGGCGAATCACTTTTTTTGCCCGAACGCACTTCCTTGCATGCGAAGATGTACTTGGTAGGTCCCAGTAGTCAGGGGGAAACGGTTTTTTCGTGAAATACAGTTGCCCGTCCAGTGGGTCCCTGCTGTCAGGTGGAGGAATAATTATTTTGCGCGTAATAAGGAGGCACTTCCTTGCAGCCGTCGTGGACCCAGCTGTCAGCCTCTCCACGTACAGTACTCTTCCGATGGAAGTCGTTCCTTGACCACGTTGACCACGCCGCGCCGAGAGCACCAGGGCGGTGGACGACGGCGAGGCCTAGGAAGGGGACGACGCAGAGCCGGGGAAGACGCGGCAGTGGAAGCTCACGCGGAGAGGAGTACGAGGGTTCACTGGTTCGGCTGCGGTGTGAGGCTGCCGTCGCCGCAGGGCCTGGCCAGCGGTGGGAATAGTAGGGGGCGGTGAGGCCTCCGCGGCAGCACAGCCGGACATGGGAGGCAAGAGCATGCGGCACGACCGGCGCTGCTTTGGGCGGCTGGAGCAACAAGACCAGAGGTTGAAGAAGCACTACGGTCGTTGGATGGACATCGTACGGTCACTGGAGCTAGAATCGTTCATATTGACTAAGTTGACAAAGCACTCCGTCCCCGTCAACTTAGTAGGCCCACAGGTCAGCTTCCGAAATGGTGCGCCCCAGATGTCAGGGGGAGGAATCATTTTTTGGGCGGGTGAAGCTAGAATATCTGAGATTGAAGAAGAAGCACGACATCCGTTGGATGGGCATCCAATGGCCACTGCTGCTAGAACCGTGTGTTGACTATAAGTTGACAAAGCCTTGCATACGCGTCAACTCTTTTTTTTTGAGGGGACGCGTCAACTTAGTAAGGCCACAAGTGTGTGGCAGAGAACTTATAGCCCATTTGTGATTTGTAAGAATGTGCAGCCAATTTTTGAATTCTAATGGAATTTACTACAGCCCATTTACAGTTTGTTAAAAGTACAGCCCATTTCAACCAACCGTTCAAAACAGAATTCAATAAAATTTCCCACATTTTGATGGGATCCGAAATATTTTTATCCCGAAATTTCTAGTCAGATTAAATACAATTTCAATATAAATTTATATTACGTAAAAATCCAACGAAACATTGCGCACGCAACAATTAATGAAATTAAAATTTTCAATATCCAAAAATAATATTTTATAAAGTAATTACGTGTTTGGTGCATTTTTTATAGTTACTGCCCAGTTTTTATAATTACATCCCATTTATTATTTCTTAAAGCCCATTTTCTTGTTAAGCCTAATGCATCCCTCCTAGGAAAGATTTGCAGCCCAGCGGGGCGGAGAATAACAACTTGACCTTGCCTGGGTATTCCTAAAAAAAGTATAGCTGGGCTAGCCATTTTCAGCTTGAAAAAAATTAATATCTGGGCTGGATATCTGGCCTGGGCTAGACGGGCCACAGCCCGCCCAGTTAATAGCTGCAGCGATGTTTTCGTTGTTGTTCAGAGGAGAAAAATTAATATCTGGGCTAAACATCGCTCAAGAAAAACTCTGCAGTGCTCACACCTCAAAAACACAAATACTGCTCGAGCTGCTTGGTCCCAGCTGTCGGCCGCTTCTTGTGCAATTCTCTCGTTTATTGACTACATAGGTTCACAATGGTGTGGGACCGTGATGTCAGGAAACCAGGAGGAAGCAAAAAAATTATAGTTTTATATACTAATAAGGAGGCACTTGCTGTCATCCTCTCCAAGTAAAGTCATCTCCTCATCCTCATGTCCGTTGACCATGTTGACAACGCGAGACGGCGGCGCCACGGCGAGCGCAACAACTCGAAGGACGACGGAGAGGGCCTCGCGGGCCCTACGGATGGTCTGATACAGCGCCCGCTGCTCATTCGGGAAGCCAGGATCATAGGGCCACATGTCCGCGACGGCATTGTCGTTCGCTTGTTCACCGGTGCTCGTTGAGGAGACGGAGGTTGCAGCACAGGTCCTCCTGCGCTGGTAGCTCTTCCGCCATTAGGGCGTCGAAGTGCGGCCGCACCTGCTCTATGGTGAACACGGCATGAACCGGCTTGGACAGTGGCGCCGGCTCCTGGTCGGAAGCTACGTCCATCGTCTGATTGTCGTCGCTCAGCTCGGCGAGGTAGCTGGCGAGCCAGCATGTCCGGCTGCTGGACCGACCCGCTGCCAAGCACGAGTCTGACTGCCCTGGCCCACCCAGACCGCCTCCCTCGCCCGCGCGCGCTTTCCGCCCGAAACGGTCAGCGCCGCCCGCCCCGCTTCCCGGTGCATGCGATTGCTCCGCCTTCAAACGACACAAGTGCCGTCCGTCCGTCCTTCTGCCGCCCACATTAATGATACGCGGTTGCCGAGGCGGCTACTCCGGCGCCACACGTCCGTCCCTCCGCCGCCCACCATTGCTATATAAACTGCTGCGCCGGCCATAGCCGCAGTCATCCGCATCCGTTCCTATTCTCCTGTCCACACCACTACTGCCCACCATGGCTTCCTCGCGCTCCAGCGCTCTTCGGGACGGGCGGACGACGGACCACAAGGAGATGGCAGCCATTGCTGCCGACTGGCTGGCCGGCAGGCAGCCGGAGGACGACGACGTCCCAATGGAGAACATGGTAGTCGACGATCCGGCGCCAACCCCCTCCTCCGCGCCATCCTCGCCGGTGCATTGCACCATGACCATCGGCGAGGCCCGTGCCCAATATATGGACACGGTGAGGCAGAAGCGTGAGGAGCAGTTCCGGGAGGCGCAGGCCGACGCCGCCTACAACCACCATCTCCTCCAGGAGCACCTGCAGGCGGAGGAGCAGATCGCCGCGGAGCGGGCGGAGCAGGAGGCGCTGCTCGACTCGTACCGCTCCGCCCGCGAGGGCCGCCTCGAGCGCTGGCGGTACCGCATGCGGGTGGCGGAGGCTGCGGCCGCCTACAAAGAGGGCGATGAAGCGGCCGAGGCGCTGTTTGGCGAGACCGAGGACGAGGCAGAGGACAATGCCGGCTCCGACGAGTCCCCGCTCCGCTGGCGTCGACGAGGCCCTGCTCCGCCGAGGCCCCGCGGCGCCAACAACGAGGCAGAGGACACCGCCGGCTCCGCCGAGGCCCCACCCTGCCGGCAACGAGGGGGAGGATTTTCCCCCGCTCCGCCGAGGCGCCGCCCGCCGGCAACGAGACAGAGGACATCGCCGGCTCCGCCGAGGCCCCGCCCCGCTGCCAACGAGGCCGCGCCACACAGAAAACGAGGAAGAGTAGAACACGGTAGGTCGCCGCCGCTCGGGTCCAAGTAAGGCCACCGCTGCTACCCTCCGGTTGCTGGCACTGAGCTGTACATCATGGAGCAATTCTATGATTACAGGCTGATTGAAGAGCGCTCCGTGGTTGAGCAAGCTCATGAGATACAGTCATTTGCTAGAGAACTTGAGCACTTCAGTTGTATGCTACCGGACAATGTGCGAAGTAAAAAGGAACAGAAGGAGTACAAAGAGTTTGAGCAGCTTTTTAGCGTTCCTGTACATTGCAATCACAGCGATTCACATGTCATAGAGAACATTCAAAACAATCGATGATTATGCATCTCAGCGATTCACATGTCAGAGCCAATATTTACTTCACAACTAAAGAATAAAGAAAAAATGGATCGACGCTGCTGACAGCAAAGGGCGTCCCATTCGAAAATATCAAACGCATGTCTTCTTGCTAAAATCAATGAGCAAAATTTGACAAGGTTTTCCCATTCCAAAATATCAAATGCCTACGATTGTGGAATGGGCAGGGTTTGCCATCAGTTCGGACATTGACATGGCACCTCGTGCTAAATAAACCAGCTGTTCTTTTTGTGCAGTTCCACCAAAATCAACCAAATTCGCGCGTAGCTTGTATGATTTCGCCCTTATATGTTGCAACGCCTTGAACTTATCGGCACCTCCTTTCTTGTGGTGGAAATGAATGATTCGATGTATTCATGAACATTTTGTGCAGTTCCCATTGAAATCAAGCTGAGCACCCCTGTTTGCACAAATACAAAAAAGTGATTAGTATAAAGCAAACTGTACTATGAATTGACAGTTTAAACAGGCACCTACATGGTCCATGTAGAGCACACTTTTACAAAAATGGAACTCACCGGAAAGAATCCTAGAACAACATTGTACTCGCGCATCACAGCAAGAAAATGGAGATTTGTCAGTCCTTCTGAGCTGAAGTTAGTTTGGTCTTGTGGGGGGTAATGTAACCATCCTTCAACTGCTCCTTCTGATGAGAAGATAGACAGGGCTTCTTCATCCTGGCATAATCGGAACTAGTCACTTCACGTACTCCATATTCTTCTTCAGAGGAGGATGATCCTGTTGTGCAAAGACAAGAGGATAACTAAATGCTAGCATCCCTGTTTGCTCGAAAAAAAGGAAAGGAAATATTTAAAACAGCACAGATGAAGCACTTCTCAAGGACAATACCACTTTTTGATGACAGCATCTAAACAGTAGCACAACACCAATAGAGATGACAAAGCTCAATCATATGGATGAAATCAGTGGGCGAGTACCAACCTTTGTCAGGAGGCTTATTGTGTAGAGCATACAGATGAAGCACTTCTCCGGAACCATCTGTTGCTATCTACTGTGGTGGCCATGCTTACTATATACTCCTCGATTAGATTAATGTTTCCAACATCTTCTTGTGCAGTTCCACTAAAATATATGGTATCTTCAAAGAAGATCCCTGTTTGCACAAGTAGAGATAATTACGTATTACATTAAGAGTGGCATCAAATCAGTGGCAAAACAATTGCTCGTTCCAGCCATAGCAATAAATTAAGATGCAAAACTATATCATTACTTGTGTCATCACAGTTCCAGTGCTTCATTACAGCACCAGGAGTTGATTTTTGTTTTTCTTCCGCTTGTTCTTCCCCTTCATCACTTGGTTCAATAACAGACAAGCTTCGCCTTCAATGTAAGATTTGGCATGTCAATTAGGTTGCACAAGTATAGCACTAAACAATGACATTAATTTTCTGATGAAAGTGGCAAAATACAGGCCAACAGTTGTGAAATACCCTTATCTTACCTCAATGGGATATTACGGTGCACATACAGATTGGAAGTCTTGTCTCCATTTGTGCAGTTCACTAAAATCAAGCAACATTACCGTACAAGTAGCACAACATATGAAAGCACACTGCAGAATCATGTGAAAGAAGGCTAGTACTGACCTCTCATGACGCGGAATTCAAACAACTCACAAGAAGAAGATCTGAACCAAATTTGCCAACACGGATAGGAAGTAAGATCTCCTCTTGTGCAGTTCCACTAAGATCAAGCAATCAAGCAACGTTGTCGGTGTGACATTTTGGTTGAACTGCACAAAACACTCTTAAAACAAAAGTGTTTTGTGCAGTGCAACAAAAGGTCACAATGGCAACGAGGTGAAGTAGATAACCCTGTTTACACAGAGGTGCAAAGGAAACAACTAGTGGTCAATAACGGTGGATGACACAGAAGCCAACAAAAAGAAGCATCTACCTTATCTAAATGGGAAAGAAAGCAAGACAGTAGCATTTCTCAAACGGTGGCATTGATTAATATTAACAGAGAGATTATATTAACAATAAAATTCGTTAAACATGTAATTTGCTTTTAACTGTGGCATTGCATCAATTTTCCAGCGGCATTATTAGAGGGTGTTTGTTTACAGGGACATTTTGGTGGAGGGACTAAAAAAACTCCGTGTCAGTCCCATCTAAACCAAACAGGAGGGACTTTTAGGGACTAAAAGTGGGCATTTGGGACTAAAGAAAGAAGACCCCGAGGGAGTCTTTTTGGGACTTTTTCCAACAGTTGCCCCTGCCACGCATCGCACCTTGTCTCTATTAGTTCACTACTAGGGGTAACATGGTCTTTTAGCATGTCATTTAATAACCTCTAGTCCATGTTTAGTCCCTGGAACCAAGCAGGTAGGGACTAGGGAGTTTTTAACCAAACAGGGCCTTAGATTAACAACAGCTAAAGAGTTGCACGGGACAGTGGACGCACCAGCACCATGTGCATCTACCGATGTACTGGGGTGATGCACAGTCTGTTGCAACAAAGAACAAACAACCAAGGAGCATATTTGTGTTGGTCCCAGTTTTGTTATCTTTAGACACCTTTCCCTATGTGAGCGCAGCAAATCTAGTCCTGCTCAAACTCTACAGCCTTGTCCCCCAAAACAAAAGATCAGTTCGTTACAGATGTGCGTACTGCGTTTGTCATTGTTTTCCCTTTTCGACCAACGTAGGTGCTGGATAGCCAGTCTGTACTAGTACTTTCCCCACTTCCTTTCCTCTGTGAACCACGTCCTAGATTTATGCTATACAACTTTCCCCACTACTTTCCCCCATTCCTGTCCTCTTTGAACCACGTCTTAGATTCATGCGATACAACTTTCCCCACTACTTTCCCCCTTCCTTTCCTTTTTGAACCACGTCCTAGATTCATGCTATACAACTTTTCCCACTACTTTCCCCCATTCCTTTCCTCTTTGAACCACGTCCTAGATTCATGGTATACAACTTTCCCCACTACTTTCCTGTTTGATCCAACACCTAGATTCGAGTGCAGAAGCGGAAAAAGCCCACATGCAGCTAGAGCAATGCATGTGGAATAAGTAAATTATACCTTAAGGTTCTTGGGGTGTGGTTCGGTGGGCGACCGGAGGCCGTTCGACCCACACTATGTACGGCGGCGAAGAAGAAGGGGTCGGAGGCCCTCCCGCGCCGCCGCTGGGTGAAAGTGAACAGCTGCGCCGGTAGTGGATTCCCTCCCTCGCCGACGGCGACAGCGTTAAGCCTCCTTCCCTTCCCGGCGGACGGCTCTTTGACCAGCAGTGAGGGGAGAGAGAGAGGCCAGCGAAGTCTTGTTTAGATCTGGAGAGGGTGAGAGAGTGTGAAGAGAGCAACTACAAGCAGACCAGCAGTGAGGGGAGAGAGAGAGGCCAACGAAGTCTTGTTTAGATCTGGAGAGGGTGAGAGAGTGTGAAGAGAGCAACTACAAGCGCTGAGGCTCCAGCGTGTATATATATACTGGAGAGAGTGTGAAGAGTGCAAACCCTAGAAAACAAGCGCCGAGGCTGCAGCTTATACGTGATGAGGTGATTATACGGTCACTACGAGATCGTATAGCTCCGTATCCATCCATTTTGACCAGTCAAAGAATCCTCCTGGCACGAATTATGCTCAAGTGTAGTTATCGAACCCGAGACCTCAAGTTTGATGAGCGAACAGGCTAACCAGCTACACAACCCTCCCGTTATGTTCAACGAGAGGAAAATAACCTTTTATACATTCCTGCATTCGTGTGACAAGCATGCCGTGTTTTTTGTGTGTGTGGGAGTCATTGGGATTTAAATCATAATCGTGTCATGTGGCTTTGGTGGTAAGACTATCCACAGTGGTGCAGAAATAATGCAGCCTTAGTCACCTTACCTCTCTCCACGTAGTACGTTGGGTCCCACCAGTCAGAGGGTGAAACAAACAAATTAATAAGAAAAATTAAAAGCGCCAGCGGTGTATCTTACCTCACACATCTCGCTACTGCTCGGGAACACTGTCCAATTGATCCCTCTGTTCGCTCACGTACTATTTTAAGTGAATCCTTATTATAACATGCACACAATTTTGGGCACTTGTATTCGACCTAAGTCAGTGTGCCACCGTATCTCGTACGACTCCCTCCGTCTAGGTGTAATAAGTCACGTTAGAAGGTGCAGCGGGACCAAGGTGCAAGCAGATTGGAGGAGAAGGAGAAACTTGACCGGTCATTCCTCCAATCAAAGCCCTGATTTCTGTCTCTAAACGCAACAATTAATCCAAACAACTAAGAGATGCCTCTTCTCTTCTTGTACGTACTCCATTTGTATCTCACTTCCTGTGGCTTCGCACTCGCACGATTTTCCTATTCTATGAACCTGTGTGTGCGTGTGCGTGTGCGTGTGTGTGTTTAACAGCATGTGTGTGTTAGAGAGAGCGACAGATCGACCTACTCCTACAGAGAGATGGTGTGTAGTGTACGATTTTAGCCGCGAGAGTCGGTGCATCCTCTCGTTTCCGGGCGTCCGGTAGGGACAGGCGGACAGCTGCCACGCCCGCTCCTGACCAGCCTGGCCCACCCAAAGCCCCTCCATCGCCCGCGCGCGCTTCCCGCCCGAAACGGTCAGCGCCGCTCCAAAGAATCGGTGCCGCATTCATGCCCGGGCAGAGCGGACGCGACCTCTCACTGGCGCCTGCGTTGAAGGGAGAAGCGGATTCAAGAGTGATGGTTGCTTCGTCCGTCCAACTTACTGCTGGGTCTATGTGATTTGACGGCTCATTGGTCATTATTACTGAGGTGGTAGGACTGCTGGATGTCCCACGCTTTCGGCGAAAGGAGGTACTACTAGATTACAATTTTCTCCATTCTTACGGCGGAGGAGTGCAAGAGCAGTGAAAACACGCAGGCTCAGTGATTACATGGCCCACCTCACACTATCACCATATTTTCTGGACACCGTGCGACACCTAACTCTTTACATAGTACTACTTGTATAGTACGTACTGTAATTTATCAGCGAGATAGTACAATGCTATGAAGCTTCCAGCTTCTGTTACATGTATCTTGCGTCCAAGGTTGCCCGTTGCAACATTTCATCAAATACAAAGGAGACTAACATGCATGCTATTGCATCTCAATGATTGACAGATCATAGCAAATATGTACTCCCTCCGTTCCAAAATAAGTGTCTCAACTTTATGCTACATACGGAGCAAAATGAGTGAATCTACACTCTAAAATACGTCTATATACATCAGTGTTTGGAGTATGTACTAGTAGTTCATATTGAAATCTACTAAAGGACATATATATTCCAAACAATATGATAATCTCTCTAACCAAGGTAGTAGGGACGAGGAGTAAACGGAGGGAGTAGTAAAATTTTCTCCTCGTCCTGCGAGCCACCGCGCGCGTGGGCGAGGGAGCGGGCGTAAGGCGTACAGTACTACTACTACTCATGCAGTCCCTAGCCATTGAAACAGAGACAGCTAAAGAAAAAACGATCCATGCAGTCCCTAGCCCTTGAACCGTAAACCCTAACCAGGCTTTAATTTGCTGGCAACGTCGGCGCTTCCTAAGAAATGAAGTTTGCAACCCTTTGACCATCGGATCATTTTGTGCAGTTTCACCAAAATCGAGATGAGCATCCCTGTGGCAAAGAAATTGAAGAAGCGTGATTAGAATAAGATTACTGGGACTAGTTGATGAGACATAAACTCATCACAAATACAGTACGTAGAAGCCAGTAGAGGTATGTGCGGGGCAAAGAAGTAGAGAAATATCCACATGGAGTGATGTGGGCAGCTGGAGCAGTGGTGCAAGCCGGCTGTAAAGGGAGTTGTACCTGAGGGATGTCGGGACGTAGCTCAACCTAGAGGAGGGCGGCGGGAGGAGGCAACTACCCACGTCGCGGCAGTGAGCAATGGACGAAGGCAACCTCACCGGCTTTGTGAGAGAGAATGGCGGGGACCCCTGATCGGGACGTGCCGACAGTGGGTTTTCGCCGTCGGCGACGGCGACCGCATCTACACTAAGCATCCACCCCTTCCCCCGGCGGACGTGATCCGCCGGGATGTTAGAGATGTGGCCACAGTGGTTTTGTGCGAGAGAGTGTGAAAACTGAAGAGAGCAACCCCAGCAAGCAACCGTGTAGGCTCGTCCTGCCTATGTATATAGTGGAGCGGTTTCCTTTTCTCTCCATATGAACCTATTTATATTGCGTACGTGCCACTGAAGAAAAAAACTTTATTTATAAATGACGCGGCACCTACTACTCGTTCTCCTATAAACCTTGCGCTTGGCATCTCCAAACTATTAACCTTGCGATTGGCTCTTCGCCTCTTCGGGAAGTCGAGCAATAATGGTACTGCAGTATATATCGTTCTGGCTATATGAGACCGAATGAATTGCTGCACGTCCACCACGTGGCGAGGGTCGAGGGGCGAGGGAGAGTGCGTACTATTACGTCCGTTTCAATATGGACTACATACGGAGCAAAATGAGTGAATCTACACTCTAAAATACGTCTATATACATCAGTGTTTGGAGTATGTACTAGTAGTTCATATTGAAATCTACTAAAGGACATATATTCCAAACAATATGATAATCTCTCTAACCAAGGTAGTAGGGACGAGGAGTAAACGGAGGGAGTACTAGTAAAATTTTCTCCTCGTCCTGCGAGCCACCGCGCGCGTGGGCGAGGGAGCGGGCGTAAGGCGTAGTAAGCAAGCTTCACCTCATCCTGCGAGCCACCGCGCCCGTGGGCGGGGGAGACGGCGTACTAAGCAAGCTTCTCCTCGTTCTGCGAGTTGACGGGACACATCAAAAGTACTCCAGTGTATAGAGCCTTGCCTCTAAGGTAGGCCCCACATGGTTTGCCTCTTTTTTAACATAACGCGTCAAGTCGCAATTTGTTTGTTCACCCGTGGTAGACGATCCTCCCTCCATCTAGTGGACAACCAGTACACGTGTCAAGTTACCACGTGGGCTGCCTTTTCGTACAGAAATGAGCTCCACCGTGTACCCGCGCGGGTGTGGTTGGGAAAGAGACGGGAGTACGTGCGCCGTGCGTGCACCTCTTCTCTTCGTGCACGTCCCCCACCTACGTGGGTGTGTGTGAGAGATACAAACCTAGACAAATGGCTTGTGCGTTCGTGAGTGTTTTTTTTTTGGGGGGGGAGGTTGATTTCGTGAATGTATTTGTGGGAATATGTGTCGATGACATCTCAAACAAAATTTTGCATGCAATGTGTGTGAAATGGAGGCCTATCCATATCATATATAGAGGGTCGGGCGATCCACGAGAAGAGAGGGAAGGGTCATAGATATCGATAGAGTCAAAGAGAGGATCAAGTGGGTGGGTGCGAGATCGATGAAGAGAGCCATCGAAATTGTGTGTGTGTGCAAGTCAAAGATATAGGGCGACTGACCTAGCTACCGGAACGTCAGAGGGCACAGGTCAAGTTTGTGTGTGGCAGGGACACATGACTAGGGCACTCGATGTATCGGTGTGTGTGTGTGTGTGTGCGAGGTGGTGGGGGAGGGTTAGGCAGAGTCCTAACTATAGAGGTAGAATGACTCGTATATGTGTTGAGAAGGAGAGACCCAGCTATGTCTTGAGGGAGATCGGTCGACATCCATACATAACTGAAGGACGGGAAATAGGATGGGACAGAGAGAGAGGAGAGAGAGAGGGAGGGAGAGGGGTAGAGTGCTGGATGGGTGATGGAGTTGCTTCTCGAAGATGGTGGGAGAGGCCTACTAGACAAACTGAGGGTGGAACTGCAATATTATCAATAAGAGTGGGGATGTGTTTCTGTGTGTGCCTGTGCGTGATAGATCTGTCGGGACACATCCATGGATGATGAAGGGGAACCATGTGTTTGGTAAGCAAACCTAACTAGATCGGTAGATCAATTGTTGTTTGTCGGAGGAAGGGAGAGACATAACTAATGAGGTAGATCGATCGACGCGTGGGGAAAAACGAGTTATAAGGACCTAGCTAGCTATATGTATAGCGGGAGATCGGTCGGTGTACGTCCATTTGTTAGAGGCAAATAAGGCCCGACGAGACGGATAGACAGAGAGAATGGAGCTAGGAGGTGGTGCGAGAGGCCCAGCTACTAGCTAGATAGGGGGAGGAGTGTGCGGTTGTGAGATCGATGAAAAGAGGGGCGAGAGTTTACACGTGAGTGGGACCGTATGAGAGACACGAGGCAAGGACACATAAAGGAGGAGATTGAAGGTGCGTGTGTATGTTGTAGGCAGACATCGCTGGAGAGGTTTATCGATCGGTGTGTGTCGGAAAGGAGTTGTGGAGACTGTGGGAGAACGACCTAAAGAAGAAAAAAATGAATGTGCGCGATGGATAGAATGCTGAGGGAGGGGGAGGGCGAGGAGGGCGTGTGCATGCACGAGAGAAAGTTAGTGGTAGCTACAAAGGTTAGAGGATTGTGTGGGTGTAAGAGACTAACAAAGATCATAATTTGATATGAAAGTGGATTCATATATTTGAATAGGAGATCATAGTGTTTTAAACATATGCATGCATGAATATAGCGGTGATACGCGTGTTGTGGTTTTGCACATGTTATACCATAATGTGATAATGCATGGCGTTTGCAACTCACAGCTAAATGTCGAACAATCTAAACCATACTATACATCGAACAATCTCACATTTTATTTGAATTTGTGATAATGTGTGGCGTTTGCAGCTTACAACTAAATATCGAACAATCTAAACAATACTATATATCGAACATTCTCACATTTTATTTGAATTTGTGGTAATGTGTGGTGTTTGCAACTCACATCTAAATACTTGTAGGCGTAGGGGGCGGGGCACCATACATAATGTGATAAACACATTATACATATGAGACATGGTTTAGTTTGTGAAGATCTAGCTAGAGCTTGAAATGTACTATGATTTGAAATCAACATAAAGTGGATTCAAAAAATCGAGTTCGAGTTCATATAGTACACATAGTTCATATGTAACTCGAGACTAATCATGTGGTGTGCTGTGAAGATAATACACAAACGATGGTTTAACTTGACAATAATGACGATTGTAGATCTTATTAAAACAGAGAAACGAATTCAAACGCTTTGACTTCACAACAATCATTATTGTAGATCTTATTCAAATAGAGAAACGAATTCAAATTTAGTTCATATTGACGCGGTAGTATATACGTTTGGAATGCACTAAAACGTTCATTTGAGTACTAGGTTGCATGCATTATACACGTAGCGAAATATTTTAATTGAACATAACATGAATTCAAAGTTTTGAATGACATTTGTAGTGCGAATTGATTTGGTACAGTACACGTTAGGCTTGTCCGGAAATTTCAACCCGCGCCTTGTTAGCCCGAAATATTTAAGATATATCTTTGTCTCGTTGTGCTCCGACAACTCCCTCCATCTCAACCCGCGCCTTGCTATTCCAAAATTACAACGCGCGCGAAAACTCCCACCTCCTGTGAAATCCCGACACGCGAAATGCCCGTGATACCCCTGAACCGAAAGAACCGCCTCAAATCGGTGGGGGTACTTTCGTAACTTACCCCACATTTCGGACAAGCGCGTCCCTAAGCCATGGTTCCCCACTCCCATCCCATCCGCCCACCCATTCGTACACCGAGGCCGGGAAAACCCGCGAAGCCCCACACCCTCCTCCGTCCGCCACCCAGCCGGAGCCTCTTCCCCGACGACGTCGTCCACAGCAACACCTCGACGTCCCTCATCCACCGTACCGGATGAGGATCCGTCGTCGATCTGGTCGTCCCGCCGGTTCAGCCACCCCGTCCTCCACCTCCAAGGAGCTGCCCCGACGTTCCCCTCGTCTTTCGCGCCACCTCCATTCCCACACCGCCGTCTTCACCTACACCACCGGAAGAGCATCAGCATCACCGTTTCCTCGGATGAAGCTGCGGCCTAATCGGCGCCACCAAAGAGGTTGTACACTAATCGCCGCATTTTCTTCTTGATTCGATCTCACGGTGCTGCCGATGCTCAGTCCCGAGCCGACACGGTGCGGCTCCATCCACCACGGCGTCAGTGGCCACTTCCTCCACGGCGTCGCTCCCTCGGCGGTGACGTCCACATCAGTAGGAGCTACTGCTGCTTTAGCTCTCGCTCGCGCTGCTGCTCTGCTCTTGCTCTCGGTCCCCTGCCTGGTCTGCTCTTGCTCTTGCTCTTGCTCGCGCTGCTGCTCTCGCTCTTGCTCTTGCTTGCGATGCTGCTCCGATTTAGCTACACTTCAGTCGACTGAATCGACTTTTGGGTCAGTCGATTTTCAGGGGGTGGGGGGCTCGCCGGAGTTAAGGAAGAACCAGCCGCAGTGGGGAGGGGGGCTCGCCGGAGAAGTACCCCACTATCTATCTTAGGGTTCAGGGTGGGGGCGGTGGTCGCCGGCGGTGGTGGGCGGTGGCGTGGGGATCGCCGGAGAAAAAGCTCGGCACGGGGGGGCCTAGAGGGATGGCCGGGGCGGCGGCGGACCGGCGGTGGGGAGTGTTTTCGGGGCGGGCGGGGCGGCTGTTTGGCCGGTGGTGGCTGGCGGCTCAGGGGGTGGAGGTTGAAGATGAACTGCAGGCCCTTGATTTCGTATCCAACGGCTGCAAAATCGACTGACCAGAGATGAAAAAGTCAGTCGACTGACGTGTAGCCTCACCTCTAGTGCGTTCAGTTTTGACAGTAAAATTCAGTTTTGACAGCAAAATTCAGTTTCGACAGTTAAGTTCAGTTTTGACAGTTAAATTCAGTTTCGACAGTTAAGTTCAGAGATGAGCGGCTGATGTATACATCTAGCACTTTGTGGTTATGTATTTTACGTCATCTATTGGAGATGCTATTAGAATTCCACTCAGGTTAACGTTGTCTCTCTTGTCCTGCTTCAGCCTCGGCGTCGTACAACTCACCGGATCTGCTCCAACGACGAAACCCTCCATCACAGCGGAGCAGTACCTCGGGCTCCATCTCCAGACGCCTAAGATCTTCTTCCCCTCCTCCGACAGCCAAGTCAGCCGGAGCATCCTCACCGGCCAACCCAATCACGCTGAGATCGACATGGCTTCGCCAAAGAGGTTGTACATGTTGGGGAACGTAGCAGAAATTCAAAATTTTCTACGCATCACCAAGATCAATCTATGGAGTACTCTAGCAACGAGGGGAAGGGGAGTGCATCTACATACCCTTGTAGATCGCGAGCGGAAGCGTTCAAGAGAACGGGGTTGATGGAGTCGTACTCGTCGTGATCCAAATCACCGATGATCCTAGCGCCGAACGGACGGCACCTCTGCGTTCAACACACATACGGAGCAGCGACGTCTCCTCCT
Source organism: Triticum aestivum (assembly GCF_018294505.1). Classification (NCBI taxonomy): domain Eukaryota; kingdom Viridiplantae; phylum Streptophyta; class Magnoliopsida; order Poales; family Poaceae; genus Triticum; species Triticum aestivum. The sequence goes on from NC_057796.1 coordinate 449,037,443, forward strand.
TCTTGATCCAGCAAGGGGGGAGGAGAGGTTGATGGAGATCCAGCAGCACGACGGCGTGGTGGTGGAAGTAGCGGGATCCCGGCAGGGCTTCGCCAAGCGCAAGCGGGGAGGAATAGGTGTCTCGGGAGGGAGAGGGAGGCGCCAGGGCTTAGATCTTGCTGCCCTCCCTCCCCCCACTATATATAGGTCCAAGGGAGAGGGGGGGCGCAGCCTTGGCCCTTCCTCCAAGGAAGGGTGCGGCCAGGGAGGAGTCCTTCCCCCCCAAGGCACCTCGGAGGTGCCTTCCCCCTTTAGGACTCTCCCCTTTCCTTATCACTTGGCGCATGGGCCTCTTGGGGCTGGTGCCCTTGGCCCATATAGTCCAAGGCACACCCCCTACAGCCCATGTGCCCCCCTGGGGCTGGTGGACCCCCGGACCCCTTTCGGCACTCCCGGTACAATACCGATAAAGTGCGAAACTTTTCCGGCGACCAAAATAGGACTTCCCATATATAAATCTTTACCTCCGGACCATTCCGGAACTCCTCGTGACGTCCGGGATCTCATCCGGGACTCCGAAAAACTTTCGGGTTACCGCATACTAATATCTCTACAACCCTAGCGTCACCGAACCTTAAGTGTGTAGACCCTACGGGTTCGGGAACCATGCAGACATGACCGAGACGTTCTCCGGCCAATAACCAACAGCGGGATCTAGATACCCATGTTGGCTCCCACATGTTCCACGATGATCTCATCGGATGAACCATGATGTTGAGGATTCAATCAATCCCGTATCCAATTCCCTTTGTCAATCGGTATGGTACTTGCCCGAGATTCGATCGTCGGTATCCTGATACCTTGTTCAATCTCGTTACCGGCAAGTCTCTTTACTCGTTCCGTAACACATCATCCCGTGATCAACTCCTTGGTCACATTGTGCACATTATGATGATGTCCTACCGAGTGGGCCCAGAGAAACCTCTCCGTTTACACGGAGTGACAAATCCCAGTCTCGATTCGTGCCAACCCAACAGACACTTTCGGAGATACCTGTAGTGCACCTTTATAGCCACCCAGTTACGTTGTGACGTTTGGTACACCCAAAGCATTCCTACGGTATCCGGGAGTTGCACAATCTCATGGTCTAAGGAAATGATACTTGACATTAGAAAAGCTCTTAGCAAACGAACTACACGATCTTGTGCTAGGCTTAGGATTGGGTCTTGTCCATCACATCATTCTCCTAATGATGTGATCCCGTTATCAACGACATCCAATGTCCATGGTCAGGAAACCGTAACCATCTATTGATCAACGAGCTAGTCAACTAGAGGCTTACTAGGGACATGGTGTTGTCTATTTATCCACACATGCATCTGAGTTTCCTATCAATACAATTCTAGCATGGATAATAAACAATTATCATGAACAAGGAAATAGAATAATAACCAATTTATTATTGCCTCTAGGGCATATTTCCAACAGTCTCCCACTTGCACTAGAGTCAATAATCTAGTTCACATCACCATGTGATTAACACTCACAGGTCACATCACCATGTGACCAACATCTAAAGAGTTTACTAGAGTCAACAATCTAGTTCACATCACTATGTGATTAACACTCAATGAGTTCTGGTTTGATCATGTTATGCTTGTGAGAGAGGTTATTAGTCAACGGGTCTGAACCTTTCAGATCCGTGTGTGCTTTACGAATATCTATGTCATCTTGTGGATGCTACCACGCGCTACTTGGAGCCATTTCAAATAACTGCCCTACTATACGAATCCGGTTTACTACTCAGAGTCATCCGGATTAGTGTCAAAGTTCGCATCGACGTAACCCTTTACGACGAACTCCTTTTCACCTCCATAATCGAGAAAATTCCTTAGTCCACTAGATACTAAGGATAAGTTCGACCGCTGTCATGTGATCCATTCCCGGATCACTATTGTACCCCTTGACCAACTCATGGCAAGGCACACTTCATGTGCGGTACACAGCATAGCATACTGTAGAGCCTACGTCTAAAGCATAGGGGACGACCTTCGTCCTTTCTCTCTCTTCTGCTGTGGTCAGGTCTTGAGTCTTACTCAATACTCACACCTTGTAACATAGCCAAGAACTCCTTCTTTGCTGATCTATTTTGAACTCTTTCAAAATCATGTCAAGGTGTTCGTTCTTTGAAAGTATCATCAGGCGTCTTGATCTATCTCTATAGATCTTGATGCCCTATATGTAAGCAGCTTTATCCAGGTCTTCCTTTGAAAAACTCCTTTCAAACAACCCTTTATGCTTTCCAAATTTTTTACATCATTTCGGATCAACAATATGTCATTCACATATACTTATCAGAAATGTTGTAGTGCTCCCACTCACTTTATTGTAAATACAAGTTTCTAACAAACTTTGTATAAACCCAAAAACTTTGATCACTCCATCAAAGCGTATATTCTGACTCCAACATGCTTGCTCTAATCCATGGAAGGATCGCTGGAGCTAGCATACCTTTTAGCATCCTTAGGATCGACAAAACCTTTTTGATTGTATCACATACAACCTTTCCTTACGAAAACTGGTAAGGAAACTTGTTTTGACATCCATCTGCCAGATTTCATAAATGCAGCTAATGCTAACATGATTCCGACGGAATTAAGCATCGCTACGGATGAGAAAATCTCATCGTAGTCAACTCCTTGAACTTGTGAAAATACTCTTTGCCACAAGTCGAGCTTCATAGACGGTAACATTACCGTCCACGTCCGTCTTCTTCTTAAAGATCCATTTATCTCGGATTTCATGGCTTTTAACCATTCGTCAGAATCCGGGCCCACTATCGCTTCCCCATAGCTCGTAGGTTCATTGTTGTCTAGCAACATGACTTCCAAGACAGGATCACGTACTACTCTGAAGTAGTACGCATCCTCGTCGTCCTACGAGGTTTGTTAGTGACTTGATCCGAAGTTTCATGATCACTATCATAAGCTTCCACTTCAATTGGTGTAGGTGCCACAGGAACAACTTCCTGTTCCCTGCTACACACTAGTTGAAGTGACGGTTCAATAACCTTATCAAGTCTCCACCATCCTCCCACTCAATTCTTTCGAGAGAAACTTTTCCTCGAGAAAGGACTCGTTTCTAGAAGCAATTACTTTTGCTTCCAGATCTGAAATAGGAGGTATACCCAACTGTTTTGGGTTTTCTATGAAGATGCATTTATCCGCTTTGGGTTCGAGCTTATCAGCCTGAAACTTTTTCACATAAGCAGCCCCAAACTTTTAAGAAACGACAACTTAGGTTTCTCTAAACGGTGTCGTCTCAACGGAGTTGCGTGGTGCCCCTTTTAAAGTGAATGCGGTTATCTCTAATGCCTAACCCATAAACGATAGTGGTAATTCGATAAGAGACATCATGGTATGCACCATATCCAATAGGGTGCAGTTATGATGTTCGGACACACCATCACACTATGGTGTTCCAGGCGGTATTAATTGTGAAACACTTTCCACAATGTCTTAATTGTGTGCCAAACTCGTAACTCAGATACTCATCTCTATGATCATATCACAGACATTTTATCCTCTTGTCACGACGATCTTCAACTTCACTCTGAAATTACTTGAACCTTTCAATAATTCAGACTTGTGTTTCATCAAGTAAATACACTCAGCATCTACTCAAATCATCTGTGAAGTAAGAACATAACGATATCCACTGCATGCCTCAGCACTCATTGGACTGCATACATCAAAATGTATTTCTTCCAACAAGTTGCTCTCTTGTTCCATCTTACTGAAAACGAGGCCTTTCAGTCATCTTGCCCATGTGGTATGATTTGCATGTCTCAAGTGATTCAAAATCAAGTGAGTCCAAACGATCCATCTGCATGGAGTTTCTTCATGCATATATACCAATAGACATGGTTCGCATGTCTCAATCTTTTCAAAAACGAGTGAGTCCAAAGATCCATCTACATGGAGCTTCTTCATGCGTTTTATCCCAATATGACTCAAATAGCAGTGCCACAAGTATGTGGTACTATCATTACTTTTTGGCATGAACATGTGTATCACTACGATCGAGATTCAATAACCATTTATTTTAGGTGCAAGACCATTGAAGGTATTATTCAAATAAAAAGAGTAACCATTATTCTCCTTAAATGAATGACCGTATTGCGATAAACATAATCCAATCATGTTTATGCTCAACGCAAACACCAATCTCGATGGTAGAGGGAGCATGCGATGCTTGATCACATCAACCTTGGAAACACTTCCAACACACATCGTCATCTCACCTTTAGCTAGTCTCCGTTTATTCCGCAGCTTTTATTTCGAGTTACTAACACTTAGCAACCGAACCGGTATCTAATACCCTGGTGCTGCTAGGAGTAAAGTACACATTCATATAATGTATATCCAATATACTTTTGTCGACCTTGCCTGCCTTCTCATCTACCAAGTATCTAGGGTAGTACTGCTTCAGTGACCGTTCCCCTCATTACAGAAGCACTTAGTCTCGGGTTTGGGTTCAACCTTGGGATTCTTCACTAGAGCAGCAAATGATTTGTTGTTTCATGAAGTATCCCTTTTGCCCTTGCCCTTCTAGAAACTAGTGGTTTTACTAACCATCAACAATTGATGCTCCTTCTTGATTTCTACTTTCGCGGTGTCAAACATCGCGAGTTGCTCAAGGATCATCATCTATCCTTGATATTTATAGTTCATCACGAAGCTCTAATAGCTTGGTGGCAGTGACTATGGAGAACCATCACTATCTCATCTGGAAGATTAACTCCCACTCGATTCAAGTGATTGTAGTACTCAGACAATCTGAGCACATGCTCAACGATTGAGCTTTTCTCCCTTAGTTTGCAGGCTTAAGAAACTTGTCAGAGGTCTCATACCTCTTGACGTGGGCACTAGTCTGAAATCCCAATTTCAGTCTTCGGAACATCTCATATGTTCTGCGACGTTTCAAAACCGTCTTTGGTGCCACAATTCTAAACCGTTAGCAATACGCACTGAACTATCACGTAGTCATCAAAAACGTGTATGTCAGATGTTCCGCAACATCTACAGACGACGCTGAGGTTCAGCACACCGAGCGGTGCATTAAGGACATAAGCCTTCTGTGCAGCAATGAGGACAATCCTCAGTTTACGGACCCAGTCCGCATAATGGCTACTACCAACTTTCAACTAAATTTTCTCTAGGAACATATCTTAACCAGTAGAACTAAAGCGCAAGCTATGACATAATTTGCAAAGACCTTTTGACTATGTTCATGATAATGAAGTTCATCTGATTATTTAATGAACTCCCACTCAGATAGACATCCCTCTAGTCATCTAAGTGATACATGATCCGAGTCAAACTAGGCCGTGTCCGATCATCACGTGAGACGGACTAGTCATCATCGGTGAACATCTCCATGTTGATCGTATCTACTATACGACTCATGTTCGACCTTTCGGTCTCTTGTGCTCCGAGGCCATGTCTGTACATGCTAGGCTCGTCAAGTCAACCTAAGTGTTTTGCATGTGTTCCGAGGCCATGTCTCTACATGCTAGGCTCGTCAACACCCGTTGTATTCGAATGTTAGAATCTATCACACCCGATCATCACGTGGTGCTTCGAAACAACGAACCTTCGCAACGGTGCACAGTTAGGGGGAACACTTGTCTTGAAATTTTAGTGAGGGATCATCTTATTTATGCTACCGTCGTTCTAAGCAAATAAGATGCATAACATGATAAACATCACATGCAATCAAATAGTGACATGATATGGCCAATATCATTTTGCTCCTTTGATCTCCATCTTTGGGGCAACATGATCATCTTCGTCACCGGCATGACACCATGATCTCCATCATCATGATCTCCATCATTGTGTATTTATGAAGTTGTCTCGCCAACTATTACTTCTACTACTATGGCTAACGGTTAGCAATAAAGTAAAGTAATTACATGGCGTTTTTCATTGACACGCAGGTCATACAATAAATTAAGACAACTTCTATGGCTCCTGCCGGTTGTCATTCTCATCGACATGCAAGTCGTGATTCCTATTACAAGAACATGATCAATCTCATACATCACATATATCATTCATCACATCCTTTTTGGCCATATCACATCACATAGCATACCCTGCAAAAACAAGTTAGACGTCCTCTAATTGTTGTTGCATGTTTTACGTGGCTGCTATGGGTTTCTAGCAAGAACGTTTCTTACCTACGCAAAAGCCACAACGTGATATGCCAATTTCTATTTACCCTTCATAAGGACCCTTTTCATCGAATCCGATCCGACTAAAGTGGGAGAGACAGACACCCGCTAGCCACCTTATGCAACTAGTGCATGTCAGTCGGTGGAACCTGTCTCACGTAAGAGTATGTGTAAGGTCGGTCCGGGCCGCTTCATCCCACGATGCCGCCGAATCAAGATAAGACTAGTAACGGCAAGTAAATTGACAAAATCGACGCCCACAGCTACTTTGTGTTCTACTCATGCATAGAAACTACGCATAGACCTAGCTCATGATGCCACTGTTGGGGAACGTAGCAGAAATTCAAAATTTTCTACGCATCACCAAGATCAATCTATGGAGTACTCTAGCAACGAGGGGAAGGGGAGTGCATCTACATACCCTTGTAGATCGCGAGCGGAAGCGTTCAAGAGAACGGGGTTGATGGAGTCGTACTCGTCGTGATCCAAATCACCGATGATCCTAGCGCCGAACGGACGGCACCTCCGCGTTCAACACACATACGGAGCAGAGACGTCTCCTCCTTCTTGATCCAGCAAGGGGGGAGGAGAGGTTGATGGAGATCCAGCAGCACGACGGCGTGGTGGTGGAAGTAGCGGGATCCCGGCAGGGCTTCGCCAAGCGCAAGCGGGGAGGAATAGGTGTCTCGGGAGGGAGAGGGAGGCGCCAGGGCTTAGATCTTGCTGCCCTCCCTCCCCCACTATATATAGGTCCAAGGGAGAGGGGGGGCGCAGCCTTGGCCCTTCCTCCAAGGAAGGGTGCGGCCAGGGAGGAGTCCTTCCCCCCCAAGGCACCTCGGAGGTGCCTTCCCCCTTTAGGACTCTCCCCTTTCCTTATCTCTTGGCGCATGGGCCTCTTGGGGCTGGTGCCCTTGGCCCATATAGGCCAAGGCGCACCCCCTACAGCCCATGTGGCCCCCCGGGGCTGGTGGACCCCCTTGGTGGACCCCCGGACCCCTTTCGGCACTCCCGGTACAATACCGATAAAGTGCGAAACTTTTCCGGCGACCAAAACAGGACTTCCCATATATAAATCTTTACCTCCGGACCATTCCGGAACTCCTCGTGACGTCCGGGATCTCATCCGGGACTCCGAAAAACTTTCGGGTTACCGCATACTAATATCTCTACAACCCTAGCGTCACCGAACCTTAAGTGTGTAGACCCTACGGGTTCGGGAACCATGCAGACATGACCGAGACGTTCTCCAGCCAATAACCAACAGCGGGATCTGGATACCCATGTTGGCTCCCACATGTTCCACAATGATCTCATCGGATGAACCACGATGTCGAGGATTCAATCAATCCCGTATCCAATTCCCTTTGTCAATCGGTATGGTACTTGCCCGAGATTCGACCGTCGGTATCCCGATACCTTGTTCAATGTTATTACCGGCAAGTCTCTTTACTCGTTCCGTAACACATCATCCCGTGATTAACTCCTTGGTCACATTGTGCACATTATGATGATGTCCTACCGATTGGGCCCAGAGATACCTCTCCGTTTACACGGAGTGACAAATCCCAGTCTCGATTCGTGCCAACCCAACAAACACTTTCGGAGATACCTGTAGTGCACCTTTATAGCCACCCAATTACGTTGTGACGTTTGGTAGCATTCCTACGGTATCCGGGAGTTGCACAATCTCATGGTCTAAGGAAATGATACTTGACATTAGAAAAGCTCTTAGCAAACGAACTACACGATCTTGTGCTAGGCTTAGGATTGGGTCTTGTCCATCACATCATTCTCCTAATGATGTGATCCCGTTATCAACGACATCCAATGTCCATGGTCAGGAAACCGTAACCATCTATTGATCAACGAGCTAGTCACTAGAGGCTTACTAGGGACATGGTGTTGTCTATTTATCCACACATGCATCTGAGTTTCCTATCAATACAATTCTAGCATGGATAATAAACGATTATCATGAACAAGGAAATATAATAATAACCAATTTATTATTGCCTCTAGGGCATATTTCCAACAGTACACTTCTTGTGGTTTGACTTAATCTCACCATACTTCTTTGCATCCTGTGATCTTCCAATTCTTGTGAACCAAACACCCAGATTGGCAGAAATCCTGTGTTTTTAAATTCTCTGTTTTGCACGTGCATTCCTATCCTATTCCTGTCTATTTCCTATCCCTGCATTGTTAGAATCCTCAAATTCAAACAAGCCCTTACACAATTACTTCTGTTACAGATATGTGTCAAAGAAAACCTTGTGTGGTTTGTCCTGCTCCTGCGGTGCTGTGTTCCACCCCAGCTCAGCTGCTCCAATGACGGAAGGGTTCACCACAGTAGGGATCCGCTCTCCAGACTGTCTTTCACCGCCTCAGATCTTCTTCCCCGCCGCCAGCAGCCACGACAACTGCATTACCATCATCAACTGAGCAGATGACCTTGAGGACTACACGGGTCCGCAAGAGAGGTCGCACTCTTCCGTGTCTGCTTACGTTATGCATCGCTTAATATGATGACATGCTACTTTATCATCGTGTTCACCTATTAGACTCTGACTCGGGTCCAAACTTATGCTGAAACTTGAGTTTTTAAATGGTTGTGGGGTACATATTGGGGCAGCAATCAGTACTATCTGTCTACTATCTGGTTAATCTCGGGTGTCTACTATGAGTTTCATGTTGGGTGCAAACAAACATTAAAGGAGCCATTATCCGTATTTTTTAACTAAAGCTATTATCTGCCTGCTATCATTGGTTTTGGGTCTATCCACAGTTTGCTACCATCACTCTGGATTTGTGCATGCACTCCTTACATAATCTCACTATGTTTTATTCCTATGCATGTCAGTTATTGTACACAATGGAACTGAACATGTAGCTCAAAAGAGACGAGCCTTGCATGGCAATAAAATTTCATGCAGACGTCGCTCCATGGTGGGCGCAAAGGCAGCCCCCCTCCACCCATTTCGGATCGTAATCAAGAGGAAGATAACTGTTCTGAGGGGGATTCAGAAGTACAAGACCACTCCTATTTACCCCATGAGGTCTTCGCTCTAACTTGGCATGCTGATGTTGGTTATATCATGCATATGGTGCCTTGCATTGCTTACTTTATACATCAAATATGACAACTGCTTAGTTTAGACATGCTTTGTGTGAATGCCATCTGTTTAGTTTATTCATCGTTTATGTGAATTATGCAATGCCATCTTGTTTAGCCAGGCATCATATATGTGAATTTTGCAATGCCATCCTGCTTAGCCAGTCATCTTATATGTGAATTATACCAGGCCATCCTTTTTTCGTTACGTATTACATTTGTCAACAATGTTAGTACATTCAACTACTCTTCGTGTGCATCAGCCATTTGACACGGTGATGGAAAATTCTGGAGTGAAAACAAGGTCTTCAGAGCAGACTATGCTATCTGACGAAGCGCATATCTCGCTGGTTACGGGTAGCTCCTCAGAGGAGGATTCAGAGACAGATGACCAGTCCTATTCCCCCCCCCCCCCGAGGTGCATGCTCTAACTTGGCAGGGTTATATTGCTCATATCGTGCGTATGGTATCTTGCATTGCTATGTCATTTGCTTAGTTTAGACATGATTTGTGTGAATGCCACTTGTTTAGTGTCTAATTACCATATATGTGAATTATGCAATGCCATCTTTTTGCAAGACATTATATATGTGAATTATGCAATGCTAGCTTGTTGCAAGGCATTATATATGTGAATTATGCAATGCCATGTTGTTTAGCCAATCGTCATATATGTGAATTATATCATGCCGTCCTTTTTTGTATTTCTCATTGCTTTTGTCGACAATGTTTGTATATTCAACTGCTCTTCCTGTGCATCAGCCGTTTGAATTGGTGATGGAGAAATCTGGAGTGAAAACAAGGTCTTCAGAGCAGACAATGCTACCTGGTGAAGCAGATATGTTGCTGGTTACAAATAGCTCTTCAGAGGAGGATTCAGAGGCAGATGACCAGTCCTATTATCCCCCTGAGGTGTATGCTCAAACTTGGCAGGGTTATATTACTCATATCATGCATATGTTGAATGCCATCTCCTTAGTTGACACATCATATATGCGATTGCCCTCTGCTCACTTCCTTAGTATATAAATCATATATTTGAATTATATCATGCCATGATGTTTACATAGACAGCATGTATCTGAATTATGGCATGCCAACCCATTTTCTAAAGACATAATATAGTTATATCATCTCATCCTGTTCACATAGTCATCATATTTTGAATTATGTCATTCTATCCATGAATTATATCATGCCATCATGTTTCCATCGACGGCATGTTTGTGATTTATGGCATGCCAACCACTTTAATAGACACATCGTATAGTTATATCATGTCATCCTGTTTACATATTCATCATATTTTGAAGTATGTCATTCTATCCTGTTTAGTTAGCCATCATACATGTGAAATTGTGTCATGCTATCCTGTTTAATTAGCCATCATATATTTGAAACTATGTCCTGCTATTCTGTTTGGTTAGACAACATAAATGTGAATTATTTCATGCCCTGTTTTCTTCCCTACTATCCATTGCACCTGTCTATCTTACAATGTCTGTACATTCAATTACTTTTCTTGTTTATCAGCCATTTCAATTGGAGGGGGTGATGGCAGTATCTGTGGGAGTAAAAACACGGTCTTCAGAAAAGATCGTGCTACCTGTCGATGGAGATAGAACCACGGTTGTACTTGCCCAAGAACCAGCCCTACCACACATAACCCAGACTCACGCAGATTGTACCCCTACCCAGTTGGACAGAGAACCAGCTACACCCCTTCTAACCCCAACCCCAGCAGATAGTAATCCAGTTCCCGTTGACACAACACCGTCTCCACCACAGAGCACCCAAACACGAGCAGTTAGTAAGGCAACTGCAGTGCCCAAAGCACGAGGACCACCACTCCGAACCCCAAGTCAACGCTTAAAGCAGAAGAAGAATTGTTCTCAGGTCAGGTTCCGTAGCTATGGTTCATACTACTTTGCTCTTGCATCACCGTATTTACTCATACCAACTAATTTCAAACTTGAAGGATGCAATTGAAACTCCAATGGCGCAATAGGTATGTTTTAAACCTGTTTCTTTAACGTGTTTGCTGTTGTAACTTGCTCTATGTTGATTTCAGTTTCAATTGAATAAACAGTTATGTTCTCATGCCATGCACATTACAAGTGTTGTTATTGCTATGTAGTTTCCCACACTTATATTCTGTCTATGCTGCTTTGTCTTAAATAGATATGATTCGAACTGTATCTATCTTGATTTGGCAACATAAACTAGAATGATATAGACCATACAGTGACCATACTACATATATATATGTTTGTTTCATGCTGTTATCCTGTCCACCTTACTACTGGACTGGTTTACCAAAATGAGTTTCATATACTACATTGTAAACCTGTGATGTGTTTGTTTGTTTCTCCTTTAGAACGCGGATAAAATATTGGAGAAGAGTACCCCGTTATGCAATGGTAAAGGAAGTAATGCAGATCAGGTTCAAGATAGTGAGACATCCCTGTTGTTCTCCAAGAAAGCTGATAAAAACTATATTGAAGACACTGAGACAACCCCAAAGTCCTGTCTTGATGTAGTGTTCGAGTTACTGGCTACTACTGCTGGCACCAGCTCTTCGTACTCGCTGCCTGAATCAGTTCGGCTTCTTGAGTCTCAACTTCAAGTTGAAAGACATCGATCAGATGTTATGCGACAGGAAGCCGAAGGACTGAGGAAGTCCCTGCAGAATTCAGATGCATACTTTCTGGTGCAACAGCAAGTGCTGGAGGATTTAAGCGCCAAACAAGAGAAAGTTAATAAGCTTGCTAAGCATCTTGCCAGCATTATGGGTACCCAGGATATTGTTTCTTGAGCTCTTCTGAAGTGGTTCAGTTCTGGACTTGTTTTGCTGCGGCGTTTATAAGCTGCTTTGTTCCCTCTATTTGCACTGGTGGCGAACTTTGATGCCCAGTGGATGTAATATGTGTAATAGCCGTGATAGCCTAGCGTAAGTTGCTTGCTTATTTATTTCCTTGTTGTCTTGTTTATTTGTTTGCTTGTAGTCAGTGCTGTTCTTTTTCCACGGTTTGCTAGTGGCCGCAATAACCTTTTTTTTAAACTAGGCCACAATAACCATGGGCTACATATTTACTGTAGTGACACTGGGCCTTCTACGGGCCGTAGAAACAATGGGCCTTCTACGGGGCGTAGAAACAATGGGCCTTCTACGGGTCGTATCATCAATGGGCCTTCTACGGGCCGTATGATCGATTGCCCAAACATGGGCCAATAACATACCGCTTTATGGCCGTAAACGGGCTAGAGTTGGAATCGTCCATTCATGGGCCGACCATAATGGGTCGTTGTTAATAGGCCGTATTTGATGACGCTATTTAAACGGCCCAACGTATTAACGGGCCACAAACGGGCCGACTGTAAGCACGGGCTGAATTTGGCCCACAAGCAGAAAATGACAGTAACGGGCCGTAAGTAACCGAATGCTGGAAATGAGCCCAAGAATAAATGGGCCCTGAGAAGGACGAAAGATAACATGGGCTGGAAATGGCCCAATGGAATAATGGGCCGTTAATGGGTATAAACTGATACACTGTTCATTACGGGCCAGTTTTACCACGGGCTGTTAACGGGCCGAGGGTTACTAAGGGCCTCAGATGGGCCAAAAGACGTCATGGGCCATACATGGGTCGGAAGTTAAAACGGGCTGGAATTATATTGGACGGCCCAGATGACGCTACTGGGCCTAATTCGGATAGGTCGTAAACGGGCCCTGGGTTAGCGGGCTGTAAATGGGCTATATGCGAACAGGCCATTAACAGGCTTGCCGTGGGTCGGCCCACCACCTTTTGACCAAGTCAAACGGGCCGGCCTTTTCACAGGAATGGGCCTCTGTTGGGCCGTGCCACGTGTCGACGTATCATAGGCGCTTTGGGTCCAATGAGTGGATGACATTTGTCCCAACGGTGAGCCGACACGTGTTTCCTCCAGCCAATGATGATTTTACACGTGGAAAATCCCCATTGGTCGGGGCTGTTAACGGGTTATCGGATCCAAAACCGGACCCGATAGCTTAACGGTGTTCCGTTACGGTGGATGCCACGTGTCGGTCACCCTTGACGAAAGCACTTCTGTGACGCGCGATTTATCGTCATGGAAGTGGACACTTCCGTGATGATAATTTTGGTAATGTCATGGAACACTTCTACGACAGCACAGGTATGACTATCTTGATTCTGTCATAAATTTGTCATGGATGTACATGCATGACAAAAAACGCGACCTATTGTGACAAACACGTATCATCACGGAAGTGTATTTTTTTGTAGTGACGTAATAGCGGGCTGGGGCCCGCCACACCGCGCCCTCGGCCCTCGCGCGAGGATTTATTATGGCCGCCGCGGACGGTTGCACTTCTCGGGGTAGTTAATTCATTGGGGAAACGTGCTCACATAATGCAGGGAAGTGGAAAAGCGGGCGCAGCCGATCCCACTTCCCCACGCTTGGTGTCGTGGTGGGCGCACGGCAGATGCCAAGGGATGGCTAAAGATAGGAGTAGGCTCGAGGGCACTGGTGGGCTCCAGAGGCGAGATCGGCATGAGCGAGCGCGGGACGCAAGACATACCCAGGTTCGGGGCTCTCCGGAGAGATAACACCCCTAGTCCCGCCGAGTGTAGTTGATATGTATCAGTACAGAGTTGCTCCTTGAGCTGTATGGAGGAAGGAGGAAGACAGGCCAAGGCTCAGGCTGCTTCTCCTTGTGGTGTGTGAGTTCATGGATGGATGGATGTGTGAGCGTGGCCAAATGAGGCTGGGTGTGTGAGGCCTTCCCTGGGTCACTTTATATACTAGTGCCCAGAGACAAGGGGTGGCCCACACACCCACTACACTATTGAGATGTCATATGATGATGCACGCTACAGTGCACCACTATTGGAGCGCAGTGAAGTGTCACATGATGCAGGAGCAATGTTGGCTGCTCATCTATAGTGCTCCACTGTAGAGTATGGCCGTCATGTCTGCGCAGGTCCGACGGGACGACTTAGTTGACTTGGCCAGATTCCAGCGAGATGGGCTCAACTCGGACGGGCCTTAACCCGGACGGGGCTCAACCCGGACAGCTGAACCCGGACAGGCGGAACCCAGCCAAGGAGAACCCGGACAGGGAGAACCCGGCCAGGGAGAACCTAGACAGGGTCAACCTGGATGGGCTCAACCCGGCCAGCTCAACCCGGCCAGGGTCAACCCGGACAGCTCAACCCGGCCGGGGTCAACCTGGCTAGGGTCAACCCGGACAGCTCAACCCGGCCAAGTTCAACCCGGCCAAGGTCACCTCGGACAGGTCAACCCGGCCAAAGTCAACCCGGACAGGTCAACCCGGCCAAGTGTCAGGCTTCGACTCACCGGTGAACTTGCTCACTCTCGTTGCCAATCTAAAATTGGGAGGAATCTCAGCGGCTCTGATAGCTCTGCTGAAACACTTAGGTCCGCAGACATGAACTCTGCTGCCAGTCGGGCGGTCTCTGTCGAGTCCTTCCCTGTGTGCTCTGTTCCTGTCGACCAGACCTTGAACAAGGATCGACCTCGCATCAAACCCTGGCTCTCTTGGGTCGACTGGAACCCTCCGCTCATCGCTGTACGGGTGCATGTCATCATATTGCCGGGGCACATACGGTCCGCCCCTCGGAGGGGGCGTAGGCACTCTACGGCGGTCATCACGGCCGAGTCGATGATCGTACTGCTTGTGATTCCGTCCCAAATACTGCTCTTGGCGATGCCCACATC
The DNA here is from genome assembly GCF_018294505.1 of Triticum aestivum. Taxonomy (NCBI): domain Eukaryota; kingdom Viridiplantae; phylum Streptophyta; class Magnoliopsida; order Poales; family Poaceae; genus Triticum; species Triticum aestivum. The sequence goes on from NC_057796.1 coordinate 449,052,514, forward strand.
CCTCACGCCGCGGGGGCGATCTTGGGCTGTGAGCCCAGGGACAAGGGGTGGCCCACACACCCACTACACTATTGAGATGTCATATGATGATGCAGGCTACAGTGCACCACTATTGGAGCGCAGTGAAGTGTCACATGATGCAGGAACAGTGTTGGCTGCTCATCTACACTGCTCCACTGTAGAGTATGGCCGTCACGTCTGCGCAGGTCCAACGGGACGTCTTAGTTGACTTGGCCAGATTCCAGCCAGATGGGCTCAACCCGGACTGGCCTTAACCCGGACGGGGCTCAACCCGGACAGCTGAACCCAGACAGGCAGAACTCGGCCAGGGAGAACCCAGACAGGGTCAACCTGGATGGGCTCAACCAGGCCAGCTCAACCCGGCCAGGGTCAACCCGGACAGCTCAACCCTGCCAGGGTCAACCCGGACAGCTCAACCCGGCCAAGTTCAACCCGGCGAAGGTCAACCCGGACAGGTCAACCCGGCCAAGTGTCAGGCTTCGACTCACCGGTGAACTTGCTCATTCCCGTTGCCAATCTGAAATTGGGAGGAATCTCAGCGGCTCTGATAGCTCTGCTAAAACACTCCGGTCTGGAGACATGAACTCTCCTGCCAGTCGGGCGGTCTCTGTCGAGCCCTTCCCTGGGTGCTCTGTTCCTGTCGACCAGACCTTGAACAAGGATCGACCTCGCATCAAACCCTGTCTCTCTTGGGTCGACTGGAACCCTCCGCTCATCGCTGTACGGGCGCATGTCATCATATTGCCGGGGCACATACGATCCGCCCCTCGGAGGGGGCGTAGGCACTCGACGGCGGTCATCACGGCCGAGTCGATGATCGTACTGCTTGTGATTCCGTCCCAAATACTGCTCTTGGCGATGCCCACGTCCCTCACGCCGCGGGGGCGATCTTGGGCTGTGAGCCGACTGAACCGTGTCAGTCACCATAGATCTTCTATGGATCCTGTTGCGAGACTGAGAAACGGTTGTGTTCTGCTCTCCTGCTGCCCGGAGCAGTGCCCTGATCTGCACCAAACCTCTTCCAGCCTCTGATTGGGACGGCTGAATCGACTCTGCTATTCGGGCTGCATCTGTAAGGTTCTGAATCGGAGTGCGGTATACCTGAGGTTCAGGCGGGAACAACTGTCTCCGTCGACTAGATTCGGGAATCTGTTGCCGAGCGCGTTCATCGAGTGAATATTGAAGGTTCTCCAGCTGTGCGCGCTCAGCCAAAGTGGCCAGGCGCGCGGCCTCCAAGGCTCGGGCCTCGGCGGTCTCCCTGATGATGGGAGTGTGGAGGGCCTCCATGCTGCGGCGGTGCAGCTCCTCCCTCTGCTGCGAAGTGAGGGCTTCGGGATGATACTCCTCATGAACACGCGATGGATCGCCGCCGCCATCGCCGCCGTCACTGCGATGGAAACCAGGCGGGCTGCGCGGCATGTCGACCATCAGGACTTCCACCGCGGGGTCGCTGCTGTTGCACTCGGACAGAGTCTCGACGGAGCCAGTCGACAGGTCGAACAACCCATAGAGAGATTCATCGGGCTCGATTGCCGCGACTTGAGGGGTGGCCGACTGACGGGCCACCGCGTGCTTCACCCACCGCTGAAGCCGCGGTCGACCAGATCGCTTGCGGTGACGAGCAGCGGGAAGCGAAGACGTTGCGGGAGCCGGCCGATAAAGAGTCGACGGCTATCGTAGAAGAACACCGCGGACACATGCGCGAAAGTGCGTCGCCCCATGGACGGGGAGCGCCTCGACATCGAGGGGAGCCTCCTGGAGCCAGGCGGAGTCGTCGGCGACGAAAACGAGCGCGCCGAGACGGATCTCATGGCCCTCAGCCAAACCATCGCCAGAAACCATGATGATGGGAATCGGAGAAATTGCAACCTCACCGGAAAGTCGCTAAGACACCCGCCCCATGGTGGGCGCCAACTGTCGTGGTTCTAAGTCTGACAGTAGAATAGGGGGTACGTAGGAGGAGGCAAGATCCTAGCTACGATGAGGTTGTGCAGCACGATTTACGAGTTCAGGCCCTTCTCGGAGGAAGTAACAACCCTACGTCTCGGTGCCCAGAGGCGGTCGATTAGATTATGCGTGAAGTTACAGGGGGTGTGAACCCTTGTACCAGTGGAGGGGGTGGCTTATATAGAGTGCGCCAGGACCTCAGCCAGCCCACGTTACAAAGGGTTCAATGTACATAAAGGTGGGGCGTTACTGGTAACGCCAACAATAAAGGCATATAAATGATCATTATGACTATGGAGTGAACGCCTGACCGTTGCCATCCTGAGTGACTTTAGATCTTCTGTACTCCGAGTGATTTCTGATGTGGTCGAGTGAGTATATCCTGGTCGAATGGAATTGGGTTATCCGAGTTGGTCGAGTGGGTTGCACCATGAGGTGATTTCAGTCGGTGAATGTTGTTGTTCTTTGAATGCCTTTGACTGTAGGGCAGTGTCCTTGGGAAGGGTGTCCAGGTCAGGCCTATTACCCTACCCTAGGTACATGTCATCGTCAGTCGGCATGAGCGAGCGCGGGACGCAAGACATACCCAGGTTCGGGGCTCTCCGCAGAGATAACACCCGTAGTCCTGCCGAGTGTAGTTGATATGTATCAGTATAGAGTTGCTCCTTGAGCTGTATGGAGGAAGGAGGAAGTCATGCCAAGGCTCAGGCTGCTTCTCCTTGTGGTGTGTGAGTCCATGGATGGATGGATGTGTGAGCGTGGCCAAATGAGGCTGGGTGTGTGAGGCCTTCCCCGGGGCAGTTTATATACTAGTGCCCAGGGACAAGGGGTGACCCACACACCCACTACACTATTGAGATGTCATATGATGATGCAGGCTACAGTGCACCACTATTGGAGCGCAGTGAAGTGTCACATGATGCAGGAATAATGTTGGCTGCTCATCTACAGTGCTCCACTGTAGAGTATGGTCGTCACGTCTGCGCAGGTCCGACGGGACGTCTTAGTTGACCTGGCCAGATTCCAGCCAGATGGGCTCAACCCGGACGGGCCTCAACCCGGATGGGGCTCAACCCGGACAGGCAGAACCCGGCCAAGGAGAACCCAGATAGGGTCAACCCGGATGGGCTCAACCCGGCCAGGGTCAACCCAGACAGCTCAACCCGGCCAGGGTCAACCCGGAGAGCTCAACCCGACCAGGGTCAACCCGGACATGTCAACCCGTCCAAGGTCAACCCGGACAGGTCAACCTGGCCAAGGTCAACCCGGACAGGTCAACCCGGCCAAAGTCAACCTGGCCAGATTCCGGCCAGCCAAGTTCTAGCCAGCCAGGGGGCACTCCCCTGGTAATGTTTTGAAGCGTCGTTTCGCCGTCTTGGGCATACCCGGGGGTCATCCCCCCGACACTTGGCCACGGTTGTAAAATCGGAGGGAGGGGTGGCAGAAATATTCACGCACGCGCGCCCTCGCCTCATCCTTCTTCTCTCCGCCCAACCTCTCGAGCTCGCCATCCACCGGAGCGTCGGGCGCCGCCCGAACCGCCCTCCGGCCGCGCTAGCTTCTTCTCGCCTCCGCGCTTCGCACCCTCGCCCAGCCCCACAGATGGCGCCGCCAAAGGGCTCATGGGAGGGGTCCATTATTACCAACGCCGACATCCAGCACCTCCGCGACACCCGCCGACTGCCGCCGACGGGGGAGGTGGCTGCGCGCGCCCGGAGGGGAGGTGGAGCCGCAGCCGCAAAATGGCGAGTGCGTGGTCTTCTACAACCACTTCTATCGTGGGCTCCGCCTCCCTGTGAGCGCCTTCTTCCGCGCCTTCCTCTCTTTCTTCGGGCTGCAGCCGCACCACCTAGGTGCGAACACCGTGCTGCAGCTCTCTGGTTTCGTCACCCTCCGTGAGGGTTACTTGGGGGTGGAGCCAGACGTGGAGCTCTGGAGCCGCCTCTTCTTCCTTAAGCAGCAGGGGCAGGAGGCTAGGGCTATGTCCGACTACGGGGCCGTTGTCGTCTCGGTCCGGCCGAACGGGGTGTTCCCCAAAATGCCCATCGAGGATTCTGCCAAAAAGTGGCAGAATACTTTCTTCTACGTCTGCAACGCCGGCGAAGGAGCCGACGCCATCAACCTGCCCCCGTTCATCAATATGAAGCCGCTCGCCAAGATGAACTGGGGGTACATGCCCAAGAACCCGCGGCAGGGGATGCTGAACTTGTGCAGCCGGATCGAGGAGATGACGGCGCGGGAGGGGCTCAAGGGGACGGATCTCGTCGCCGCCTTCATCGTGCGTCGGGTGCTGCCGCTGCAACGCCGGGCGCACATCATTGGTCAGATGGGTGACCGCCGGGATGCTACATGGATGTAGTCCGGGAGGCTGCTGCTGGAGCAGGTCTCCGACCAGGTGAACACCATCTCCAAGGCCGGGTTGGCCCCTGACTGGCACTTCAAGAAAGCGCCCTGCAACGCAGAGTACCCGGCGCCGGCAGTGAGTCCTTGGTCCTCATTATTTGCAATGTCTCAACTTCTTCTTCACCCTGATGCGACGCGGAGGTGCTGTTGAGCGCTATCCAACAGACACATGACAGGACGAGGGCGCAGGTAGCGGCCATCGAGCATGCCCGCTCGGAGGGTGTGGAATCCTTTGCTGAGAACCTGGAGCCGGCCGACGCTGAAGCCGGCGGGGTGCACCGTGCGGGTAAGTCTCCGCACCCAGACCTGTTGCGATACTGGTCGGACGATGACGTGGAGGTCCTGACTCACACTGGTGGTGCAGCGCCATCAAGGGGAGGGGACGACACCGTCGAGCCCCCAAGAAGGCTGAGGAAGACGGCCGATGCCTGGTCATCCCGTGCGCCGGCCGCGCCAAGCCGGACGCACGGGAAGGATGACGCGGCACCGAAGCCGGCCACGAAGCGCGTGGCGGAAGGACCGGCGGCGCGCGGCAAGACAGTCGCCAAGAGGGGGCGCCAGGTCGTCCCGACGCCGCCAACGAGCCAGGCCATCCCGACGGCGATCAAGTACGCTTCCTTGCTGACTTCAGTGTGCTGCCAAGTTGCACTTTTCTTACGTTTTCTTGGTGCGAGCCAGGACGCCACTGGACTTGGCATTGGCGGCGATGGACGTTGTGTTCGGGGGTGGCTTCTCGTTCCAGAGGACCCGGAGCAGCGTCATCGACCTGCCCGAGGGCTCGACCGAGGAGGACCTTGGTGCTGATGCGCCGGTTCGTCAATTGGCGCCTGCATGCGCTTCTAATTGGGCCGGTCCGTTCCGTTATTTTTTCCAGGTTTTCAAACACAAAAAGTGTGAGGCGATGGAGAGTCGAAGCTGCGACCTCTTTGTCGCAAGCGCACGGCTGTAACCACCAGGGCATCGCCCGGAATGGACTAGTTAGTTCTTTCTTCGCTTTTTACTCGTTCTTCAGTTCGGTTTCTTTTTTTTCTCATCTTTCTTTGTTTTCTTCAGTGCGTGTTTTTTTATTCGTGAACCTATTTTTCAAATTCGATGAACTTCTTTTAAAATTTGATGAACTTTTTTCAAATTCGATGAACTCTTTTCAAAATCTATGAACGTTTTTCAAATTTGATGAACTTATTTTCTGATTTAATGAACTTTTGTTCAAGCTATAAAGTAAAACGTATAATATTTAAGATATTCGAAAATCCAAGTTATAAAGTAAACTGTATTTTTCTGTGCAATAAATAGCGCAACTCTTATGGTTCCTATAGAGTTCGCGTTTGATTTCAATCACTAGTCTTCTGATGGTGTAGTGGTTAGCTGAAACATTCCGCTGTGTAGCGTCGTGAGTACTAGGGCGTGTTTGGTTGCCCGCACCGAGCCAAACCAGGCCCGCGCGGGAAGGGAGAGGCCTGTTTGGTTGCCTGGTTTTCCTGTTGGGCCTGCATCGCACGCTTCTCAAAGCAGCCCAGAGCTTGGCTCGCTGGAAACCCTCGGATCGGTTGTTTCTCGCGAGCCAGGCTGAGTGCGACGCGAGGCCGCTGGGCGGGAGCGAGGCGCGGGCGAGGGGGATGGCGGGAGATGGAAATCTGGCGCGCCGCCCCGGCGCCAAATTCGCCTCACCCCCCTTTCACTCGCTCACCCATAGCCACTGCCCCCCTTCTTCTCCACTGCCTCACCACCGGCGGTGGCTGCGATTTTAGATCTGCGCTATAGGCGGCAGCGGCGGAAGAGGCGGCGGCGTTTATGGCTGATCTGGTGCTCCCCTTGCTGTTGGCCACCGTCTGGTCGACCTACTCTGTGCCATGGCTCCCCCTACGTCGTCCTCATCTCCGATGCCGGTAAGCAGCACCCCCTCCCCCTTTGTTAGCTCAGTGGTTAGGCCTTTAAGCTAGGTGTAGGATCGATTTCCCACTGAACGAACCGTCGATGTCGACTAGGTTATGGACGCACGGATGAGGCTGATAATCCAGGCAGCAACACTGATTAGTGTGATTCAGGCATGGGTAATGTTCATGCACCAGAGAGCTGTTCGTCGTGCTGGGAGACCGTTGATCCGCTATGGTCCATTGTTTCCCCGGGAACAAGAGAGGATCCAAAATCTGAACTACATCTACAACTGCAATGACGTCGAGGCTCTGTGGATGCTTAGAATGAAAAGAGCGCCATTTGCCAGGATTGTCGAGACCTTCAAGAGCAGGGGCCTGTTACAAGATAGCATCAACACCAGTGTCGAAGAGCAAGTGGCCATGTTCCTCCATGTTGTTGGCCATAACCAGAGGTTCAGGGTCATTCACAACACGTTCAGGAGGTCAATGGAGACCATCTCTAGGTACTTCAAGCAGGTGAAGGAAATATGCCCTAGAGGCAATAATAAAGTTATTATTTATTTCCTTATATCATGATAAATGTTTATTATTCATGCTAGAATTGTATTAACCGGAAACATAATACTTGTGTGAATACATAGACAAACAGAGTGTCACTAGTATGCCTCTACTTGACTAGCTCGTTGATCAAAGATGGTTATGTTTCCTAGCCATAGACATGAGTTGTCATTTGATTAACGGGATCACATCATTAGGAGAATGATGTGATTGACTTGACCCATTCCGTTAGCTTAGCACTCGATCGTTTAGTATGATGTTATTGCTTTCTTCATGACTTATACATGTTCCTATGACTATGAGATTATGCAACTCCCGTTTACCGGAGGAACACTTTGTGTGCTACCAAACGTCACAATGTAACTGGGTGATTATAAAGGTGCTCTACAGGTGTCTCCAAAGGTACTTGTTGGGTTGGCTGTAGGGGAACGCAGCAGAAAACAAAAAAATTCTGACCTACGCACCAGCCCAGGACCACTATGGAGACTGCATACATGGTTTGATCTTTTTCGTTACCGACTCGTAGCGCAGCGGGAAGTAGAGTCGATGACGATCGGCGGTGCAGATCCCCGCAGCTAGGATTTACAACCTCCCAACCGCGAGGATGTATACCCTCATCTGCTCCTCAGACAGCCCTCCAGGAGGCGGTCGAACAGCCCCCCGGACGGTGTCGCGGACAGCCCTTCGGGAGGACCTTCGAAACTCGAACGGTCACTCGGACAGCCCTTCGGGAGGACCTTCGAAACTCGGACGGTCACACGGACAGCCCTTCGGGAGGCACTCACGAACTAAGACCAAAACTACAATATCTCTACAGAGTTGCACACATACGGTGTCATCTATCCGGCAGGGCTTCGCCGTCCAGAACTAGTTCCTGCCGGAACCCAGACAGCCTTACGGCTCTACGAAACTCTTTTCGTGGGAGGGAGAGAAGAAGCCAGATAATGCATGGCATGTGTATGAGAGCAAGGGATGAGTGTGGAGGGCTGCCCCTCCACCTCTATTTATAGGAAATCCCAAGGGGGTAGGGTAGTTTCACAAAAAACCCAAAATGCACATGAATGAAGTCCTTCCACAAGGACCTAGGAGTGAAACCAAGGAACAAGAGGGTCCCCAAGGGGGGATACCCCATGTGGCCGGCCACACCCCCATGAGGGGCCCAAAAAATGGCTCCTATTCATCCATGTCATCCCCAAGATCTTTTGGAGCAAAGCCCCAAAAGGTGGCTTTCCATAAAGTAACCATAAAGCTGATTTTCACTATTCACGACGACATTTTTCAGCGTCTGATCGAACTGAAAATATTTATGTGGGCTAAGAACATTTCTAGTACCCACTAAAATGATTTTCAACGCGTTCCGAAACAATTCCGGTTTTAGTGATTTTCATCTGCGAAACGCATCTGAAGTGGCTCCGGCAGCTCCGGAACATTTCCGGTTTTTATCTCAGAAAATTCCAAAAAGCTTCCAGAATGATTCTGGCATCCTCCAAGAATTATCAGGCATGTGCCGAAACCAATTTGACTTAATGGTGTATCCCGAAACAACTTTTCGGTATCATCGAAACTTATCCGATGACCTCTCTCTGCGGTACGATTCCGCTGTCCGAAACTTTTCGGTGTCCGAAACTTTTTCGGTGATTTTCTCTCAGACTCCCTGTCTAGTATTCAGCAGATAGATGACCCTTAAGCGTGTGACCCTATAGGTTCGGTGAAGTATAGACATGACCCGGAACCCCTTCCGATCAATGATCAACATCGGAGCCGTGGACACCCATATTGACCCCTATACCCACACGAATAAATATTCGAGTGAACCTCCAGTTGCCGTGTGCTATTCCTGTTGCTTCGCGATATGTTACAAATACCCGAGGTGAGACATGTTGGCATTCCCGTGGATCAACAACTTGTCCACTATGCTAGTTACCTCGTTACCGGTATTGTTCTCTTTTCTCGTTATCGTGTTCCGGCATCCCCGTGATCAAATCACAAAGTGTCTGGCCAGACGATGATGGATACCGTAACACCGAGAGGGCCCAGAGATATCTCTCCATCGTCGGAGGAGCAAATCCCAATCTTGAGCTATCAAGTTACTTGACACACTTTTCCATGAACCCGTAAGCCGCCGTAATAGCCACCCATTTACGGATGACGTTTAACAAACCCCAAAGTTCATGAAGCAAGCATGAAGAAACTCGATACTCTCATGGTCTAAGGAATCATGCAAACGTTAACCATCTCTGTGTTATGTACCAATAAACTTGTGACGAATGAATCTCATAGCATAACATCATGCCGGGTCGATTCAACACAAATGTTCTCTTAACATTATGCCCTCAAGGTTGCTGACATAGACATGCCCATGATCAGGAAAACATAACCATCATGCAACACTTGAGCTAGTCTTAGAGGCCAGACTAGGAATACATTTTACCGTTTATTATTCCACACGTGCATATGAGTCTTCCTCCGAGCCTCGTGGTTATTGCAGACTCGAGAACCATAGCAGTTATAGCATGGAACATAAACATAATTATGAACTCGGAGATAAATAATATCATTTATTATTGCCTCTAGGGCATATCTCCTACAGACTCCCACTTGCACTAGAGTCAATAATCTAGTTAATGCTAATGCACTTTACACCTGTGGCACACCGGTGTAAATATGCTTCGCTTGTGGTATAGCCTGATGTCCAACGGATCTGACGACTTCAGTTCCGTGTGTATCTTTGCATGTCCTCGCGTTTTCACGTTTTCACAAAATTCATATTTTGTGTGGACTTGGCTTTGTATGTATGTGAATCAAAGGTCGAACCTGGATTCCTCAGACTAAGTTATGGAGCAACTACCTGCAGTAGTGTCCCATTGTCAAAAGCCATCTTGGAACTATACTAAGTTCATGAATGAACTATATGATTCAACATCTTCTTTGTCGCTTCTAAAGCGTCAACATACTTAGCCCTTGTTATAGAATTCGCCACAGTAACTAGTTTGAACAAATTCCAACTAACTGTGCCACCACATTGTGTGTTACACAAAACCCTTAACTTAAATCGAAAATCGCACGGTGAAAAGATGAAGACTACCGATGTAACATTTTACAACGAACTCTTCATGATCTCCGCTTGCAAGAAAACATATCATCAGTACTTACTCTAGTACTCAATGACATCTTTCACTGTTGTCCCACGATCAGTACTTTGATCACTTTAGTATCCATACTCGCAACACCTTGGGAGTATCGGACATATCTGGTTGTTTTACATACCATGGAATACATGATTAATCCAAACACAAAAGTGTGTGGAATCTGCATCATGTATTTTACTCATCAGTGTTTTGGGACACCGAGTCTTGCAAAAACTCCTTCCATGTGACTTTGGCAAGAATCACTCCTTGGCGTTTTAAATGCTAAAAGGTTTTAGCATCTTGTCAATATGTATTCATTGCTTAGCCCCATTAGGTAAATCTATCTCCATAGATCATCATGCCTAATATTGAGGCTATTTAGCCTAAGCACTTCATCGAAAAACTATTTTCAAATGAAGTCCTAATTCGTGTCAAGAAATTTATTTCCAATTACCAATGTGCCAAGCACATAAGGTTTTTAGAAATATTATTACGCTCCCACTTACTTTCTTGAATTACAAGCATCTTCGTTACCCATTGATGAAGTCAAAACCCCTTTGACCATTTCATCAAAACACGAAGATTCCAACTCCATTTTGCTCTCTTCTGTCCATTGCTGGAACTCTGAAGTTTGCATACCTACTAGCATCCTCTGGATCGACAAATTACTTTGGACTGTATCATATACAAGTCCTAGCTTTCATTTCCATCAGATGGAAATCCTTTTATCATCCATGTTTCATATCTCATGATTGAAATATGTATTAATTGCTAGTTCAACCCGAACCGACTTTAAGCATCGCTACGATGAAAACAACCTCATCGTAGTCAACTCTTGAACTTGTTATTTCAACAAGTCGAGCTTTATGGATAAAACATTTTTATCCATATCAGTTTTAAGTTCCATAAATATTCGTTAGACTCTAAGTCTTCCGAAAGGTGTATCAAGGTTTTAATCTTGAATCACTTATATGGAAACTAACTTGGGTTGTATTGGCATTTAGCCAATTCCGGAGTCAGGGCCCATCAACGCTTCCTTGTGTATCGTAGGTATAATGTTGTCTAACAACAATATCTCGTTTGCGCACCTGAGAGGTTTGCACGAGCCTTGCCTACGTGGTTCAGCTGCAAGTTCGACCGAAGTTCATACATTTTATTGTAGAGACTTCCGTATCAGTCGCAGTAGGAAACTCTGGAATTACTTCCAAGGTCTCTTTCCTTTGATCTGATGACTTAGATACTGTTTATCTCGTCGAGTTGCACTATTCTCCCACTCACCTTTTTGAAAGAACCATTCTCTTTAAAAGCACACCGTTTCGCGGCAAAACTATTTGCCTCGGTATAGTGAGGGAGGAATACCCAACATTTTGGTATAACCTACAAAGTAGCACTTGTCTGATTTGGAATAGGTTTGTAACCTTTTACACAAGCCCCATATTCCAAATGTTAAGAAAAGATATAACATGGTTGGGCGTACCATACCATGGCTTCATTTCAACAGACCCGATGTAGCTCTTTTCAGTGTAAAAGCCGCAGTCTCTAAAGCATCACTTTAAAAAGGATAATGGCAAATTTATTTATGTCATCTTTGACCTTACCATGTCATAAATGGTTAGATTACATCTCCACGGACTTTTCACTTGCAGTGGTGTTCCGGGAGGTGCAAGTTATGAAACCCCTTTCACAACTCATCAGACATTCGCTAAACATGTAACTCAAATATTCCTTTGTGCAATCAAATTGCAGAAACATAATTTTCTTGTTACAATAACTTCTACTTCATTTTTGAAAACCTTTCGAATGATTTCAAAAGATCCAGACTTACGTCTCATCAAGTAAATATCCATATATCTACTTGAGTCATTTCTGAAGATAAATAAATCCACCACTAACAACACTTATCGGACTACACACATCAAATGTATGATCACTAATAAGTTTGTTGTTCGTTCCTTATTGCCTGTGAACGGTATTTTAGTCACTTCACTTTTCGGAGGAAAGTTGCAAGTGTCAGATGATTCAAAATCAAAAAGACTTCAAAATCCATCATAATGGAATTTTCCATGCGGGTTTCTCCAATGTGACCAAATGTAGTGCCACACTTGTGTGGTATTCTTTTAGTCTTGCGACATTTAGCGTCAGTGTTATGGATGTATCATATTACCCTCAATATTCATAACATACGTCCCATCTTGGATGGAAGCATGGCCCTTCATGTTATTCATAATACTTAACAACAATTGTTGTTTTTATGAACAACTCTTTTGCAACAAACATTGTGCAATGGGCTAGAGTGTATGAAACTCTAAAATGAATTATGAAAGTAAACCCAGAGGTATTGTATTATTATCAATATTCATAACATACATCTCATTCATAATGAAAGTATGGCCCTTGTGTTATTCATAACATCGAACATAAAAGGTTCTCTTATGAACAACCTTCTTGCAAGATACCTTATGCAATGGGCTAGAGTTTGTAAAACTCTAAATGAATTATGAAAATAAATACAGACGGCAATACACCGATGGAAGGTATAGTAACATTTACTATGTTCCCTGTGTATACCTTAACCTCATTTCTGGCTAGTCTTTTTAGGCCACAGTAGCTCTTACAGTGATTCGCAATTGAATGCAATCGAGCGGGTATCTTTGTGATTAACTCACAATACCCAAGAATTAGTGATTAACATGTTTAACCATAATTCCCAAGAACTATATCTTTGACCAGCCTACTATACAACAAAAACTTGTATGACATTCATACATGAGCTGGATATTCCAGTCATCTTTCTTTCTGCCTTTTTACTTCTAACAGTTTAACTTTTAGTATTTCTCCTACTCGCAAAAGAAGCACCCAACTTAAGAGTGGCGTTAGCCCCGGACTTCCTAGGCGTGTAAGTCATACTAACACCCTTTGGACACTTCCTTTCTCTTTAAGTTGTTGTTTTATTCACCTTTCATTATATGACAGGCGTTCTTCTGGATCCCTTTCCCAACAGTCAAATGCATAGTAAACACTTTTACTAATACTTGCAAACAAACATTGCTTTGTTTGTATCTGAAAATAATTTTCAGTTCCATGAATATCATATAACTATCCCAACTTTCGAAGTTTGGGTTTCATGGAAGCAAACATATTGCACTTGACTGAAACGGAATTATAGCTTTTGGATCGAAGGACGAGAGTCACATGATCCATAGCTTTAGCGGGAGGATACGGAAAGCATGCGATAGGACAAAGTCCTTCTCGGCACTTTTGAGGACAATCCTCATATTACGTTACCAATCGTAAAGTTTTAACCAGATATTTAACAGTTATTCAATTTTAATAGGGAAGGTGGAAACGCGAGCCATTATTCTACAACTATTTTGCAAGAAACACTTAGACAGTGTTCATAATTAATTGCACTGAGAATTAAACATGTTAATTCAACAGTGCGCTCCCACTCAAATCAATATCTCTCACAATTAATTTTGAGTGATACAAGATCCAGACTTCAATTCATCGCCATAGAATCATCATCTCATAACGGGAATTTTAATCGGTAGGCCAACTTGCCGATCACATCTCTATGTGACTCTTGCTCATCTTTCGATGCGTGTGTTCCGAGCTCAGGACGATCCTGCCATGAACGTCAAGACAACCAAGTGATCTTGCTGCGAGGTCTGACCTCACCCGCCTCACACTTCTCTAATCGTTCGTACCCATGCATCCATGGCGCACCCCGAAAAGATAGGTGCCGTGACGGTGCTACACTTGGGAGAACACTAACTACTTGATATTTTAAGTGAGAGATCACCCTAATAAAAGCGACTACCGCGCAATCAAGAAGGGTGCATCATAAGGGATAAACATCTCAGGCAATTCATAATAGCATGATATGGTATAGCCCTTTCTGACGGAGAAGTATTTCATTTCTTCGTCTTCGGCATTCGCGTCGGTGGTCACCTTCACGAAGATTGCCACCACCTTGTCGATGCACCAGATAATATTGCTATCTCTATAGCTAACAAAATAATGCATTACAACAAGGTTGACACGCAGGTCATTAAAATGCAATCATATGGCTCCAGCCATCATGCCGAATCATGACACGCAGGTCATGTTAATCAAATTACATCATATAGTCATCTCATACATAATCGAATTAGTATGAGCACTGCTATACCACATCACATGCACATCCTGCAAAACCAAGTTAGACGCCTCTAATAGGTTTATGCAAAATTTTATTTTACGTGGCTTCTAAGGTTTTGACTTAAACCGCAGCTACCAACGTTTTATCATCAAGTATGATTATTCAGGTTGCTAGATTAACATCTCGGGGTGTATGAAACACGGGATAATTAAATCTCGAGCCCCATACTAAACTTCGTCATACGCATGACCCCCGTGCAGATCATATCTGCAATGCCCTTTCATCTGCGAATTTCATCTTTCTTTTGACTACGGCAGAACCCAAAGAACTGATAGCACTTCCATGATCAATCAGGATCACGGATTGCCAGAACTTTGTCAAATTCCACCATGCTGTCTCGAGATTGAGCAAACGCAAATTCTAGGGAAGCAACAAGAACCTCGGGTAACAGATTTCATCTGTCACCCGCATAAATAATTTTCAGCAATAGATCTCATCTACTACCTAATTATATTATGCAATACCCATACATCTCCATGTATTCTAGATCGAAACCTGCATCTACGCATAGCACGGCTCTTGATGCCACTGTAGGGGAACGCAGCAGAAAACAAAAATTTCCGACCTACGCACCAGCCCAGGACCACTATGGAGACTGCATACATGGTTTGATCTTTTTCGTTACCGACTCGTAGCGCAGCGGGAAGTAGAGTCGATGACGATCGGCGGTGCAGATCCCCGCAGCTAGGATTTACAACCTCCCAACCGCGAGGATGTATACCCTCATCTGCTCCTCAGACAGCCCTCCAGGAGGCGGTCGAACAGCCCCCCGGACGGTGTCGCGGACAGCCCTTCGGGAGGACCTTCGAAACTCGAACGGTCACTCGGACAGCCCTTCGGGAGGACCTTCGAAACTCGGACGGTCACACGGACAGCCCTTCGGGAGGCACTCACGAACTAAGACCGAAACTACGATCTCTCTACAGAGTTGCACACATACGGTGTCATCTATCCGGCAGGGCTTCGCCGTCCAGAACTAGTTCCTGCCGGAACCCAGACAGCCTTACGGCTCTACGAAACTCTTTTCGTGGGAGGGAGAGAAGAAGCCAGATAATGCATGGCATGTGTATGAGAGCAAGGGATGAGTGTGGAGGGCTGCCCCTCCACCTCTATTTATAGGAAATCCCAAGGGGGTAGGGTAGTTTCACAAAAAACCCAAAATGCACATGAATGAAGTCCTTCCACAAGGACCTAGGAGTGAAACCAAGGAACAAGAGGGTCCCCAAGGGGGGATACCCCATGTGGCCGGCCACACCCCCATGAGGGGCCCAAAAAATGGCTCCTATCCATCCATGTCATCCCCAAGATCTTTTGGAGCAAAGCCCCAAAAGGTGGCTTTCCATAAAGTAACCATAAAGCTGATTTTCACTATTCACGACGACATTTTTCAGCGTCTGATCGAACTGAAAATATTTATGTGGGCTAAGAACATTTCCAGTACCCACTAAAATGATTTTCAACGCGTTCCGAAACAATTCCGGTTTTAGTGATTTTCATCTGCGAAACGCATCTGAAGTGGCTCCGGCAGCTCCGGAACATTTCCGGTTTTTATCTCAGAAAATTCCAAAAAGCTTCCAGAATGATTCTGGCATCCTCCAAGAATTATCAGGCATGTGCCGAAACCAATTTGACTTAATGGTGTATCCCGAAACAACTTTTCGGTATCATCGAAACTTATCCGATGACCTCTCTCTGCGGTACGATTCCGCTGTCCGAAACTTTTCGGTGTCCGAAACTTTTTCGGTGATTTTCTCTCAGACTCCCTGTCTAGTATTCAGCAGATAGATGACCCTTAAGCGTGTGACCCTATAGGTTCGGTGAAGTATAGACATGACCCGGAACCCCTTCCGATCAATGATCAACATCGGAGCCGTGGACACCCATATTGACCCCTATACCCACACGAATAAATATTCGAGTGAACCTCCAGTTGCCGTGTGCTATTCCTGTTGCTTCGCGATATGTTACAAATACCCGAGGTGAGACATGTTGGCATTCCCGTGGATCAACAACTTGTCCACTATGCTAGTTACCTCGTTACCGGTATTGTTCTCTTTTCTCGTTATCGTGTTCCGGCATCCCCGTGATCAAATCACAAAGTGTCTGGCCAGACGATGATGGATACCGTAACACCGAGAGGGCCCAGAGATATCTCTCCATCGTCGGAGGAGCAAATCCCAATCTTGAGCTATCAAGTTACTTGACACACTTTTCCATGAACCCGTAAGCCGCCGTAATAGCCACCCATTTACGGATGACGTTTAACAAACCCCAAAGTTCATGAAGCAAGCATGAAGAAACTCGATACTCTCATGGTCTAAGGAATCATGCAAACGTTAACCATCTCTGTGTTATGTACCAATAAACTTGTGACGAATGAATCTCATAGCATAACATCATGCCGGGTCGATTCAACACAAATGTTCTCTTAACATTATGCCCTCAAGGTTGCTGACATAGACATGCCCATGATTAGGAAAACATAACCATCATGCAACACTTGAGCTAGTCTTAGAGGCCAGACTAGGAATACATTTTACCGTTTATTATTCCACACGTGCATATGAGTCTTCCTCCGAGCCTCGTGGTTATTGCAGACTCGAGAACCATAGCAGTTATAGCATGGAACATAAACATAATTATGAACTCGGAGATAAATAATATCATTTATTATTGCCTCTAGGGCATATCTCCTACATTGGCGTATTTCGAGATTATGATTTGTCACTCTGATTGTCGGAGAGGTATCTCTGGGCCCTCTCGGTAATGCACATCACTTAAGCCTTGCAAGCATTGCAACTAATGAGTTAGTTGTGGGATGATGTATTACGGAACGAGTAAAGAGACTTGCCGGTAACGAGATTGAACTAGGTATTGAGATACCGACGATCGAATCTCGGGCAAGTAACATACCGATGACAAAGGGAACAACGTATGTTGTTATGCAGTTTGACCGATAAAGATCTTCGTAGAATATGTGGGAGCCAATATGAGCATCAGGGTTCCACTATTGGTTATTGACCGGAGACGTGTCTCGGTCATGTCTACATAGTTCTCAAACCCGTAGGGTCCGCACGCTTAACGTTTCGATGACAGTTATATTATGAGTTTATATGTTTTGATGTACCGAAGGTTGTTCGGAGTCCCGGATGTGATCACGGACATGACGAGGAGTCTCGAAATGGTCGAGACATGAAGATCGATATATTGGAAGCCTATATTTGGATATCGGAAGTGTTCCGGGTGAAATCGCGATTTTACCGGAGTACCGGAGGGGTTACCGGAACCCCCCGGGGGTTAATGGGCCATAGTGGGGCTTAGTGGAGATGAGGAGAGGCGGCCAGGGCAAGGGCCGCGCGCCCCTCCCCCTAGTCCTAATAGGACAAGGAGAGGGGGGCGGCGCCCCCTTTCCTTCCTCTCCTCCACCTCTTTCCCCCTTCTCCTATTCCAACAAGGAAGGGAGGGAGTCCTACTCCCGGTGGGAGTAGGACTCCTCCTGGCGCGCCTCCTCCCTGGCCGGCCGCACCTCCCCCTTGCTCCTTTATATACGGGGGCAGGGGGCACCCCAAGGACACAACAATTGATCGTTTGATCTTTTAGCCGTGTGCGGTGCCCCCCTCCACCATAGTCCACCTCGATAATACTGTAGCGGTGCTTAGGCGAAGCCCTGCATCGGTAGAACATCATCATCGTCACCACGCCGTCGTGCTGACGAAACTCTCCCTCAACACTCGGCTGGATCGGAGTTCGAGGGACATCATCGGGCTGAACGTGTGCTGAACTCGGAGGTGTCGTGCGTTCGGTACTTGATCGGTCGGATCGTGAAGACGTACGACTACATCAACCGCGTTGTGCTAACGCTTCCGCTTTCGGTCTACGAGGGTACGTGGACAACACTCTCCCCTCTCGTTGCTATGCATCACCATGATCTTGCGTGTGCGTAGGAATTTTTTTGAAATTACTACGTTCCCCAACAGTGGCATCCGAGCCAGGTTCTATGCGTTGATGTTATATGCACGAGTAGAACACAAGTGAGTTGTGGGCGATATAAGTCATACTGCTTACCAGCATGTCATGCCTTGGTTCGGCGGTATTGTTGGATGAAGCGGCCCGGGCCGACATTACGCGTACGCTTACGCGAGACTGGTTCTACCGACGTGCTTTGCACACAGGTGGCTGGCGGGTGTCAGTTTCTCCAACTTTAGTTGAACCGAGTGTGGCTACACCCGGTCCTTGCGAAGGTTAAAACAGCACCAACTTGACAAACTATCGTTGTGGTTTTGATGCGTAGGTAAGAACGGTTCTTGCTAAGCCCGTAGCAGCCACGTAAAATTTGCAACAACAAAGTAGAGGACGTCTAACTTGTTTTTGCAGGGCATGTTGTGATGTGATATGGTCAAGACATGATGCTAAATTCTATTGTATGAGATGATCATGTTTTGTAACCGAGTTATCGGCAACTGGCAGAAGCCATATGGTTGTCGCTTTATTGTATGCAATGCAATCGCCCTGTAATGCTTTACTTTATCACTAAGCGGTAGCGATAGTCGTAGAAGCATAAGATTGGCGAGACGACAACGATGCTACGATGAAGATCAAGGTGTCGCGCCGGTGACGATGGTGATCATGACGGTGCTTCGGAGATGGAGATCACAAGCACAAGATGATGATGGCCATATCATATCACTTATATTGATTGCATGTGATGTTTATTTTTTATGCATCTTATCTTGCTTTGGTTGACGGTAGCATTATAAGATGATCCCTCACTAAATTATCAAAGTATAAGTGTTCTCCCTGAGTATGCACCGTTGCGAAAGTTCTTCGTGCTGAGACACCACGTGATGATCGGGTGTGATAGGCTCTATGTTCAAATACAACGGGTGCAAAACAGTTGCACACGCGGAATACTCAGGTTAAGCTTGACGAGCCTAGCATATAACAGATATGGCCTCGGAACACGGAGACTGAAAGGTCGAGCGTGAATCATATACACTAGTAGAAAAAGGGCCTATTGTCCCGGTTCGTGAGGGCCTTCTGTCCCGGTTTGTGAACCGGGACTAAAAAGTCGTTACTAATGCCCTTGGCCTTTAGTTCCGGTTCTTACACGAACCGGGACAGAAGGTCCTCCACGTGGCCGATGCGGCCAGCCCAGGACGGGGGCCTTAGGTCCCGGTTGGTGACACCAACCGGGACCAATAGGCATCCACGTGTCAGCATCTGGCTGGAGCTGAGGTTTTTTCTGAAAGGGGCTGATTTAGGGGTTTTGGGGGTTAATTTAGGATGTGCTTGCTGCCACTACTAGGAAAAGGCCTACTAGTGGCGCACCAGTTTTGCCTACTAATGGCGCACTACTAGTGCGCCACTAGTACCATGCCACTAGTATTAAATACTAATGGCGCACCACTGGTGCGCCATTAGTATCTGGTATACTAATGGCACATCACGCCGTGCGCCATTAGTATAGACCAACATGCGCCATTAGTGTGCCTCCCAGGGGGCGATATTTACACATGTGCTTTGCCATACTAATGGCGCACTGTGGGATGATGCGCCATTGCTATTTTTGAATTTTGAATTTGGATCTGGATCGCGATTTTTTTGCCCATTTTTTGCTCTTTTTTTGCACGATATTTTTTCAAATTTTGTTCTCGTTTTTGGATCTTGTACGTTCTTTTGCCGTGTTCTTTTGCCAGGGAGGAGTTCGCCGGAGAGGAGGGCTGAGGTCACCGGAGAGGAGGAGGAGGAGGTCACCGGAGAGGCGCTCGCCTACATCGCCGGAGAGGAGGAGGAGGTCGCCGGAGAGGAGTTCATCGGAGCATCGGAGGGGAGGAAGGAGAAACCATGAGGGGAGGGGAGGAGAGGAGAGGAGGAGCTCACCGGAGAGGAGAGGAGGAGCTCACCGGAGAGGAGGGAGGA